>NW_010198067.1:0-62500 GCF_000695765.1 Mesitornis unicolor | reverse complement strand
CTTGGTGAACTGTCCCACTCTTTATTTCTACAGCTGCTTCTCTCTTCACCCGTGGGCGTAGGAAAGTTGCGTTTTGATCCTGGAATTTACTGCGTTTGTGTAACTGCATCTTGCATAGCTCAGCAGGTGCCTTTCCACAAAGTGATATATAGTTTCTTTGGGAAATGTCCTCATTTGAGGACAGATGTGAGATAAGCGGCATGTTTTATCCACCGTAGGCAGTTTCTGGGAGTGAATTGCTGTATTCCTGCACAAGCATGGTGGTGATTCCATTTGATGCTTATTTTCCACTGTGACTTGACCCCAGTGTGTTCTGCTCTCAGATTTCTGGTTAAGCTCTGTGCTAAAGCTGTAGACTTTGCTGCAAAGCTTGTTACAACATTAAAAAGAATAAAATTATCCATAAGGTATGTAGTTAATTAGATGTATTTATGTCATTTCAAACTTCTGCTCCTTGAAAGGCTATGATGGCTCAAGCAAGTATAGGACTTTCTGATACTAATTTGGTGGTCACCGAGTGAGTCATCTATAACAAGCGTTGAATTTCATGTGTCTTCACCTGACCACCAGGAAAGCAACCCATGGACTGCTTGCTGGTTTCTCTGGTTCTGCAGAGGAGATGGGGTAGTGAGAGTGTGTCATCTCTGTGGCTTTGCCTGTGCCTCAGTCCAAAAGTGTGACTGCTCTTTTTGTAAAAACTTGTTTTAAATTAACAAAGTCAGGAATGTTACAGAGGTGACAACATGGGCTTTCAGTGTAAGATGCTCACAGGTTGTCCTTTATGAGGGCTGTGTGGTTGTGGCTAGATACAATCTTTTTCAGAGTTGGTAGCAAGGGCAGATCCAGAAAGATACTTGGATGCTTATCTCTTTGTGTTTGTGTTAAAATCAATGGGAATTTAAAAGCTTATTATTTAAATACTTACAATTTGGAACTATCCCAAGATCCTTGACATCAAAAAGGCGATGGCCTCGTTTTATGCAGATGTCCTAGCACTCAAAGGGTGCATAAATTATTGCACAGTTATCAATTTCTCTTTAATGTATTCCTTTCTTATATCTGGGACACTGTTAATAGAGGAAAAGGATTAAAAAGCATAAAAATAACTCGTATGTAAGTTTCTTTGAGTTGAAATTTTATCAGTCAGCCTGTCAGCACTAACATATGGGAAACATAGTTTCGCTACCATGCATAGCAGGGGCTAAAAGTGCTGTTCAGACCATGTGCTCAACTCCTACAGAAGAGGGACTTTATATCACTTGCGCAGCCCACTCACAAATTTAAGGGGTGACAGCCATGGATTCTGAATATATGGTAACCCAAATATTGATCTTGTTACAGAAAATGTAAAATGGAGGGGGACAGAAAAGAGATAAAGAAAATCTTCTAGATCAGCAAGAAATTCAGTAAACTTTAAATACTCTGTTTTTTAAAAGCTTATTGTATTGCCATTGCTATATTGAAATGGTGGTTGTAGATAATAGGGGATTTTCATGTAGCTTTTCTGTAAGATGGGCTAACTTGCAGTAACATATAACATCTCCTTGTATCAATTACTGTAAACTAGTAAAGATCCCTACTGTTTTTGTTTTGTTTTGCTTCCTAAAGCCCCCTGCTGCTGTTGATTACACCTAGATCTGCTACTGATTGGAACTGTTAAAAGGCAAAGATAGTGTGGATGGTTTCTGAATCATTTAATTGTAGAACTAATAAGATGTTTTCACTGGGACCTAATAAAACAGATCATCTTAATAAGTGTATACACTGTCCATGATGTTTCTGATTGCTTTTCCGTAATTTTTGTAGATATGAATGTAAGATTCCTAAGCCCAGTGGGCACATGATGTGCAAGTTTCTTTTTTGTATAGTATTACTGGATGTGGTTTTAAGAAAGAAGTGGGCACATAAGCTATCCAAGAGCTTCATACAGTAGAGATTTTGCTTTCTGTGAGTTTTTACATTTTTAGTTGTATGTAAATGCTGTGTGGGCATGTTGAATTGAGTAGATAATTACATGAACAAGATATATTCAATCTTATGTTAATGCTGCTTTTTTAATAGCTGTATAATACACACTGCACTTGGTGCATGTGAACCTTGAAAAAATGCTTCCTCAATACAGTAGTGCTTGCCAAATAATGTCCAAAATTGGCCTAGAGCTATGTTGGCTTGTCATGAAAGAACCTATTCTCCTTCAAAGGTCTGTCAGTGTCCATTCAACCTCTCAACTCTGGCAAGGTTGAAAAGTAATACATGAATGCATACAAGGAAGTCCTAAAATGAAGCAAAATAAAAATAGATCATTATTTATGATGGTAAAAATTTGAATTGATGGCTTCTGTATAATCTCAGTTACATGATTTTTAATTCCTAGTGTAAATAATTTTGAAGAATAAAGGTGAGAATAATGTTTGGTGAGGACAGTGAGAGAAAGGAGAAAAGGAGCAGTTCTAAAGCTGCCTTAATGCCTTGTAAGTCTAAAGCAAAACTGATAATCTGATTCTGAGCATCCAGGAGATGATGTTGCAGAGCAACTCTTGTGTATTGAGGAGGGCATTACACACAGTGGAGAAGTCCACCCATTATGACTTGGATTCACTCAATTTCTTTTCACAGCTTTGCCAGATTTGTTCCCCTTCCTACATAGATATAATCCCCTCATGTGCTTTGGGTAAAGTAGCAGTAGGGACCAGCTGAATCTCCAGTTTTCAAATCACTCTGCTCTTGTCAGTCCGATCAGCCAGCCTTGTCTTTGCCCAGTCAGACATTTCTTCTTAGTCAGATCTTTGTCAGTGCTACCTAAATTTTAGAATAGAGATTGCATTTTACCATTTTATTGCTTTTGCCTCTGACAGTAAGAACAAATTCTGTTTTCACCCATATCGCTTTTTGGCAGTTTATGAGTCATTTTACATTCCAGTTTTTTCAGTGTTAGCTGAATGTTTTAGGGTTTGAGTTCAGGGAAATTAAATTATTGTTTATAACAAGTGGTTTCTGATAATTATTTCTTTAATTTGTGAAAAACTTTGCTATGTTATGATAAAGTTTCACAGCCCCTCTTCCCTCTCTGCTTTCCCCTCTCCCCTGCTTCTTTTCCCTTCTATTAAAATTACCTTGTAGTAAATGGAGTAGCTTTATTCTGCAAAGGTAGTATTTAACCTATATATTTACCCATACTCATGTACATGCACATTTCTGACTCCTTAAAGGCTGGGAGGAAGCAAAGGTTTGAAAAGTCTTATTGTACTATACTAAGAACAGAGTGAGGTGCTGGAGAAAACCTATATCATGTAAAATGAAGTGCTTTTAAAAAAATTTATATGTACCTGATACATGCCATAGGTTCAGCATTGATGCTGGAAGGGGCAAAACTAATCTCGGTATTGAATGATGAGGATTGTTCATTTCTGTAGCACACACTGTTCATGGAATGCAAAGAGTTTATGAAAGTGTTAAACATCAGTTACTGAATATATGTCCCCTACAAATTTTGGCTTTAAAAATCACAAGGCAGCATGATGTAGCCTTCCAAAATAAAGGAGCCAGTCATCCAATTTGCACTTTAGTCGACTCTTAGTTCCCTTGACCAATTACCCACATTGATTATTTGATTTAAAAAGGAAAAAAATAAAATTACACTGTTGTATCTAAAAAGCTAAGTATAGAAGAGAAAAAAAATCTACTTATCTGAAACAGATAGTTTTCCTTCTGTTTTTCTTTACTTTCTACAAAGACAAATGCGTTAGTGTAACGTTCATTTAATGTACTAACAGCTCCAAGGATCTGTTTCTCTTCTTTGGTCTGGGTTGTCTTAATTTTCCTCAGCTTATTTTTGCAGATACCATTTTTTTTTTTTGCCAGAATAACAAGGGCTGAGAATTTCAAACCATATGTTGTATATAATAGGGAAAATTTTAAACTGAGAGAAAATATTTGAAAAGTGTATTTCTGTGCATCTTTCCTTGACAGGTAGGATTGTGTCAGTCATTCTGTTTACAGTTGGAAAAGTATTTTTGTGAATTACTTAAAATTGTACCCGCTGGTCCCTTAAAGGCCAGTGGTTGCTCTTACAGATGATTCCTGTATGAAGATTCTGCAACTGGAGTTTCGTTTCACTAGAGTGAATTAGAATGTAATTTATCTCTGAACACATATCTACTGTGTTGAAAATGTACAGTAGATTATTAGTGGAAATACTTTAAACTGAACCTGTTAAAAGAACAGGTGTGGGTCTTTGTGGGGGTTTTTTTGTTGTTGTTTCTTCCTGCTCCTTCACTTCTCCTCTTCTTCCCCCATAAAGTATAAAAGCTCCAATCAACAAGATCCCAGCCAACCTAAAGGACCAACACACACTGCTTGAAGAAAACAGGAAACAAAACAATGTATTGTAATTATTTCATGCTTGTTGCCATTTACAGTGAGGCAGTTTTTCTCTTTCCTGATACTATGTAGTGGTATATTAAAGTATTTCAAGGGATGTGTAACTGTATACTAAAATCAAATAGAAGTGCTAACTGAAAGCTCTGGTTGTGCTGCTCAGAAAGCTTGCACTTAAGGTTTCCACATGCAGGGAAACAAGGGCAGACCCTTTGTGCTCCTGCAAAGTATTGCAGTATTCTTCACCTTACTCCCTGGCAGCATCACCTCCAGTTCTTTGGCTTGTCATCAACATCTCTATCAGAGCAAAACTCCAATGCATGTAGTAAGAAGTGAAGCGTGTAGGGGAAAAACAAAGGCTCTTGAATGAAATAGTTCTTTAAGTTATTAACAGACAAGTGTGCATGTCAGAAAAACACACTTGTTTGCTGTGAGTATATGCAATAGCTGATGGGTAAGGAAACAGAAACCTTAATTGCTGCTTGCGTTTAGGTCACTGTTCATTCATTCATTCATTGCTGGAGCTATGAACTATTCATATGTTGCCACAGTATGTTACTTACACGCGACTGATGGTGAAGGGAGTAAGAGCTAAGAAGCTTCACAGACATTGACATCGGGGGGATTAACATGTCTGCTTCATTAATATATATGTGCATACATTAATGTTGAAGTATTGAAACTGTTTCAAATGAGATTAAAAACTCTCTTAAGGTCTGCTATAGTCCTTGGAAACATTTAAATTTTTGGCATCATCCTTACTGGTTTCTTAACCATTTTACTTTTTCTTTGCCAGTGGGGATACGAGTGCAGACAGAGCGCTCACCGCCTGCCTGCTGCCTGGTTTTCTGTTGTTTTTCCTTAGCTAGGTCTGCTCCCCGTACTTGCTAGCCATCATTAAGCATATATGAATCTCTGTGGAGTGGCAGGCATGGATTCTGTGAGTGACATTTCTGGCAGCGTTCTCCTTGTATATGGCACCAGACCCAATTTTCTGAAATTTTAAGCATCTATGATCCCCATTTGCTTCCACTGAAGCTGTAGGTACTCTGTCCTTTTGGAAAGCGTGCTGCTCTGCGCTAAATTGCAGGCAGTTAAGAGATGAGAAAGTCCTGGAAACTTTCTTAATGCTCATGTGACAGCCGGTTCTGTATAGCAGCAAGAATATTGTATCGCCTGTGTGAAGGCATTGCCTCTTCTGCTGTATTAGTTACAGATCCAATAATCTGCCCCTGTGAAACTAGGTTTGGAGATCGGTAGTGAATTGTTTAGTAATGTTTATTGGAGCTCTTTAAAATATATTTGCAATGTATAAAACACTTTGATATATAGAAGCTCACATTCTAATAAGATTACATTAAGTATCCTAATAAGATCAAGGCTTGAAATTATGTTTTTCCGGATTTGAGTGATATAAATTAATTTTAAACCAGTGTCAGTGTTCTTAGCTGTTCGTTATAAATACTCCGTTTGCAGTTTATGTGGATCTGCATTTAAATTAAAAAAAAATCAATTCTTCTATTAACACAAGAGGCGTTTTCTCTTCCTCTTCTTCCAGTGTGCTGCAGCTACAGATTATCAAGGCAATGCTGTAATTATTAAACTTAGCCAGTAAATTATATAGAGAACAACAGTGGCTGATCACTGAACTCTGCTGGCACTGGCCTTTCACTTCTCATTTAAGTCTAGCCTACTATATAAAATGAATTCATTATTGTCAATTTAGATCCCTTGTGGAGGCTAATCCACATCACAAAGCCATTCTACACAAAAGTGAATTCTCTTCAGGAAGTCCTTACAAGTACGTGCAATCTAAAATATGCAGGAAACTTCCAGTGCAGACTAAATTGTTACTTAAAATACCAGACTGACCAGGGTGAAATGTTGGATTAGTTCAGAAAGAACTATATGGTTGTGGTTCTGCTATGATTTCTGTTGGTTTATCCATTCTACTCTATTTTATTGCTAGTTCTGATTTCTCTATAACCTATTGCACTAAATTACTAACTCAGTCTGTAATTCTTGTCATTTTCAGTGTTAAAATTTGATGCATAAAGCCAGGAGAGAAGCTTGACTGGTTTCAGCATGATGGTATTCCCGTTCTCCTTTAACAGTCTGATTGGAGTTACCTTTTGGACTCAGATAAATAGTCCTCCAGGAGGGCCACACTGGCTAAAAATATTACCTGGTTTCTGCCCAAGTACAACATTAAGTATAACTAAATTAAATAGTTATAGCCAACCTTCTAGGTACACCACCTGCTGTATCGGACCAATGCCTGTGATGATATTCAGGAATAGTGCATATTCCTTGCAGCTATGGCCAAGAGAAACTTTTTTTTATTAATATCAGCTTTTTAGTACACTAGCATTCTATCAGTGTTTCTATCAGATTTAATTATTTAAATATGAAATATTGTATTAAATTTCTTGTTTAGATGTTTAATGTGGTATTTATTAAAGAACACAGCAGTTTGGAAAATTAGGAATAACAGGAAAGAGTAATTGGCACTGATGAGGGGGCTACCATTAAATGTGAGCTCCCTATCAATAAGCAGTCTTCATTCATGTCAGCTCTCACAATCTGTGACCTCGCTGGTTTTGTTTATTTCATTGTTTAGCTAAAATACAAGTATTTTGGAGAAGATAAAATTTTAGAATTGAGTGGCTATTTTGTTTCTTGCTAGCTTTTAATTCACAGAAAGGTAAAGGTGTTGCCTATTAGTGAAATTTATCTTACTGAGCCTGATAACATTTTAAATGCAGAATACAAAATGTGTAACAACTCCAGAGAAGATCTGTTCCAATTTTATGCTTAAATGCCAATTTTTTATGTGTGGTGTAACAGCAGGGAAGAATTGATTCATTGCATTTACCAATGACTGCCTAAGATTTCCCTCAGTCCTGTCCAAATACGGCTGAGTATGTTTTTATGAATGCGTCAGAATAAGAAAAAACAGTGCATTTCACTGTCCATTTGGCATGAAGCAGTAGATACAGTGTAAAAGTAATTCTGTACTTGAATTTCTCCAGAGTGTCAGGCATTGTCAAATTCTTTACTACTTTGTTTGCTTGAAGACTTTATCCTGATCTATGGAGCAAGAATAGTAATGACCTTCAAATTCAGTTTTCCAATATTCAATTTACACTGTAAGCTAGAAAATCAGCTTCGATTTCTTGAATCCACCTGACTCATTATCAGGTAAACAATATGTGGTAAAGTTGTTGTGGATTTATTATTTGTTTCTTTTAAAAATTGTTTCTCTTGCAGTTTACAAGAAATAGTTTAATTCATGTTTTTCATTATAAGAGGCTAGGAATGTTAGCATTTGTGTCTGTATAAACATATTTAAAATTTCAGGGAGAGTTTAAATATTTATGAAAACATAAAAGGTAACGTAAAAATAATATGTTTGTCTTGGAAACTTGTGGCCAGAACTTATCTGCACACAAATTACTTTTGGGAAAAGAGAGGAGCATACTTACAGTCAGTTTTAATATTTTTAATGGTTTTCACTTTTTACTTTGCCGATTATATAAAGCATTCAAATATTAATATATATTCAAGATTAGGGATTTATAGGCTTCTATTGTTTACCATACACTGCTTGTCCATGAAATCTTCATGGTCTTCTGATTCTTCTGAACCATAGTTATTGTGCATGCAGATAGACAGCTGATGCTGCTGCTAACATTTCATCGCATAAATAAGTGAAAGTCTTGGCCCAAAGACAGGAAAAGCTGTTCACTTCTTTAAAAATACCCTACAACTGAAAGGTATATGTGCTGCAGCAAAACCTGCCTTTTTTCTAATGGTTTCAATTTCATGGTTATTGATGTTCTGATACTGAAAGCATGCGAACTTTAAATATTTGTCACATATATTTATTTTTCTGAGATCTTTAGCTCAATCTGAGATCTTGAGCTCGTGCTCCATATTTCATATGGATAGTATATCTGGGTATAGATAATACATCCGAAAAAGTCATAGTGATGGAATTATTTCATCATTATGTAATTAGAGAGGGGTTGTTTTTAAAGAATCCCTCTGGTTTATTTGTCATTTAACTGTTGATCTAGTATTTGTGTAAGAAAAGAATTTAAATTTATTCTTTACTCTTCAGAAGTGCATTGGACATGACTGAACTGTGCTCTCTTATCCTGTAATGATGCTTTTGGGTGATTTTGCACTGACACTTTGGAAAAGACATAATTGTTATTGTACCCTTTCTTCCAGTGTGATATAAGGCATTACAGTGATCTTTCATATCAGAAACCCACCAATAGAAAAGGTGGATGGGTATTCTTGAAACTAATGTTACCTTACTTTCTGTATGTGAACTGTTTCTTCAGTGCTTATGAATCAAGGCTAGTTATTCTAATATGATGCTTCTTCCTTTAAGCATAGACAGATTTTTTTCCCGAAGTACATACTTAATAGCTAGCCCGCATGGAAAATATGCAAGGGTTTCAAGGAATAGCTGTAGCAATTGCAGGAGAAGTGTATAAATTACCATCTCTTTTGGGTTTTTTCCCCCTCTCAGTACAACTCTTACTATAATTAGCCAGCATTTAACAGCAAATGTTTGCTTTGGTTAAATTATTCAGAACATTTATTTTACTTGTCAAAGGTTAGATCAGGTTGTTGTTTGAACTGGTAATTAAATGCAGCCTAATACACTGTCATATTTATATGCACTATCAGCCCTGTTTCCTCCTTATTCTGTATAATTTTATAATGTTCAGAGTTGACATTTAGACTTCCAACTCAAATCCTGTTTTCTTGTAAAGCAAGCTAAGATTTTGCTTTTGTGTTTCATTGCATGTGTGTATGCTTAAGAAAATAAGGATTAGGGTTGTTGGAATATCATAGCCACGGACTGTGTTGTCATAAAATAAGTGAAGGCCCTTTGAATAATTTTATTTGCATATTTCAGTAAGTCATTTCACAGCATCTGGTATGTATTAATTATTTTTCAGAGATGAAGGTAAGGTGTACAGGTGCAGACCTCTCCTTTACTATTTGAATACCTACAAGTCACAGTAACATGCAGTATATTTAAATTAGGTTCCTGGATCTTTACCATAAATATGCATAATACTGAAATATAAAAAGGTTCTTAAAATAATTACATGGTTGACTCAGGTGAGCAAACAAAATTAAACCGTGTAAAGGCCAGAACTTGTGAATCCAGAGCAGTGGCCCTTTGTACGTGTGCATTAGAGCACTGAGGCTGGCTATCCATCCTAATAAATTCAATGGGAGTTTTAAAGAAGCCAGAATTCAGTCCTCCATAGTCTCTCATGACAAGTTCAGAAACTGTTTTTCACACACTTATATTGCACAGAGGTTGAATTGAATTGTCATACGTATGTGCCCGTTCCTTTTTCATGTCAGTTATGTATGTTTATTTTCTCAGTCAAAACTGAAGTAATAATAAATTATAGGGCTTTTTAAAAAACTTCTGTGCTCATAGGCCTAGTGTTGTCCAATGCCTATGAAAGGAAGAAAGTTGCCATCCAGTTAAAAAAGAAATAAGCATGAAAGCATATCATCATTTCAGCAATCTTCTCTAGACAAGTATTCCTGCCTTCTTCAGTGCGTTTGGGTTGCAGCTTTCTCTTCATGGAACTTATGTAGTGATATGTACGCATCTCAACCTACCTTATTTCTCAGCATTTCTACAACATTTTTGAAAATTCCTACCTATTGTACTTAATGTGCTGGAAGTGCAGTTTTGAAAGTCTCACAGTTCTGTCAAATCAGAACTGTGCTGATTCATAGCCTTGTTAAGAAATGATTCAGACTTGATGGTAGTGAAATCCCAATGTATCCACTGTCATGGTGATCCCCCAGACTGTGTTAGGTGGTTGCAAAAGCTGAGATAAGAGCAAAATGTATAGGCACTATCTTAAAAAGCCAAAATCCATACGTTAGTTCCTGCACATGTGATCTCAGAGTACCAGAATTGTTTGGGTTTGGTTTTTTTTCACCTTTTCTTCCCCATAACCCTATTTTGTAATAAAGCCTGCATAGGCCACCATGGGCCACAAAGTAAAAAGATACTTCACTTTAACTGTATTTTTACTGTGTATTCTTGATTATAATTATAGCAAAACACTGAAGAAACTTGATGTATGGTGTTCAATTTGTTATTTTGCAGCTTGTTAAATTTTTATACATTATGGCTGTAGGAGGTAGCTAAAAACAAGATACTGTATCATGCTCCTACCAAAATTATTTTGACCTCTAGGTAAAGTACATTTATTACTGCACACATCATCTGAACTGTGAGTTGGTTTGATTGGCTTAGTTGATTGCATATACATAGGGCATACAGAGGACCTAGGTTAGGGTAAAGTTCTGGGCTCTTTCATGATGGACTATCTTAAGTATAAACTGGAATCAAAATGACTAAATTGATTTTAAGTTGTATGGAAGTGCCAGATGGGTGTAAGTCTTGGGATGGATATGCAGGACTATGTACGCCTTAAATTTGGAAAACTGGTCTTAAGTTAAGTAATTGCTGTAAAGTTTAAGAAGTAATCACACATCGGTTTGTGCCAAGGCTACAATTGATGGGAATGAAAACCACCATAGATGTTTCTGATGGTACCTTTAAGACCATTCATAGTGTGAATCAGAAGTGTTTTGATGGCATGGCACATATCAATGAAAGTAGCCATTTGTAGAAATAAGTTTAGAAGTTTAACATGTAAAGTTAGGGTATGAATAAGGTCTAAAGCATTTTATCATTGAACTGAGGATTTTGTGGTCAAATGGTACTTCGATCATGAAAGAAACAACCCAGCAAAACCAAAAACTGTTCTTTTCCTGCACATCCCTCCTGATCATTCCTACTGGCTATAAGAAAAAGAGTGCAGACAGTTTTAGTTAAAATATTCTTTAGTCGTCTATGTTACCTTTTAGCAGCCAAACTGTGTGCATGTCTTTAGAAGGTAAGACTGCTTTCTTCATCTGTTGCTTTTGACGTCGGTGCAGTGAAAGAGCTTCAATAAATACAGAGGAAATCTTTAAAGGATGTGAGGAAATACTCTTTCTAGCAGGTTAACTTCATGTAGAAATAGTAGATGACACTTTCTAAAAATAAAATCTTTATGTTAAAAATACTGTGTTCAGTTATTTGAATCTGTGAGGGGAGTCTTATGTGGTGGTCTTTGAGAGAAAGCAAGCTGACTTGGAGTAGCATAGTGAAGGAGTGATTTTGTGTCTTTATAAATAATTTCATTTCAATTATCTTTTTATGTTTTGTCTTTTGTTTCTGAGAAGATGCTGTCAAAATCTTTAAACCAAGAATGAGGAATAATGTTCAAGTTATCTGTGTTTGTATTCAGTGGTTTGCTTGTAAATGTGGCTGCTAAAACAGAACAGGATTTCCCTTTTTCTTCTGCAGTGCAGAACAAGAACTTCACAAGCGTAAGAGTTTGGATGAGTAGGCAGAAGATCTGGTGCCTGCCTGAGAAATCTTTAAGCTTCAAGCCTTCCTGGCAACAGGTGGAATTGCAATATGTGTTTGACAGAGAATAGTCATCTCAGCTAGGCAGTCTCTGTCTGTCACCTCTACTTTGAAGAAAGATCGTCCCTTTGGTCAGATTTTTCCTCCTTTTCCATCAGGAAGCTGAGAACACCTGCTACTGCCATCTTATGTTTTCTTTTTAGGAGAAAAAGGAAGATGAATAATACATGACAGACCAAAATGTCAAAAGTAACTACTAATTTTGGGTGCCCCAAGATGCACAGCCTTACTATTAAGTAAGAAAGAAAAGTGAGACTGAATCACACCTATGTTCTATGTGCTTGGTTTCTTTCCATTTATTTCTGGATCCAGTTCAAAATTCTCATTTCATTCTTCTTAATGCTCTAAGTGATCCATAGCCTGGCCACTGTTAGGTCACTCCTCTGCCTGAACTAGGTCACTTCTCTACCTGAGCTATTACCAGAAATGCGACAACATAGCACAAAAAACATTTTTCTAGGCTTTTGCATGTGGCCAGTTTAAGAATGAGATCATACAGAGTCTGCAGCAGGGAAAAAAAAAGTGAAAGCTACCTTTTTGAAAATTTTTATTTCATATGATGAGATAGAAAATAATAAAACTGGTCAGAAGGACAGAAAAAAAAGGTTGGAAAGAATTATGTGAGAATAGCTATTTTGTACAGGACTGTTCAGACCATTAAAGCTGTCATGACTTGTATGTTAAATATTCTTTAGAAATCATACTGGTCCATCTAACACAGACAAGAGAACTGTCTGCAAAGGCTTTCTAAAAACAATAGGAAAATTTTAATCAAGGAGGTTTCTAACCATATCTTGTTTACATCTGTTATATTTTTTTAATAAAATGGGCTTAAAAGCTTAGCCTCAAATGTGCTGCAAGCTTTCTGTGAGGTATTATGACAGCTGTTGTTCCAGTACAGTTCTTCAAGTCTGTTCACTGTTTTATGGGAATTCCATTTCCTTTATTTTGGTTGCAAAACCAAACCTGGGTATTCAGACAACACTGGGAGATTCAGTCATGTCATAGTGGTTGGTGAATTAGAGCATTCAAGTAAGCCTAGCGTATTCAGGAGCCATTAATCTATTCTATTACTTATCAAAAATCAAAAAGCTTGAGAGCCCTGCCTGTTATGCTCTCATTTCCCAGAGCAGAAGCACAGGTACGATTCTCAGGGCAACTGGTCCTTTAGCTTACTACGTCTGGTCTTGTCTAAGATCTTTACCTGCTACTTAACGTGTTGTTGAACAATGTCATGCAAAACCCAGCTTTTGCTTCTTGCTGTGTAGTGTATGCTCACCCACTTCTAAAGCAAAATAAACCCAAGACTTGGAGTAAAGAAGACAGAACTTGGTGGTTTCAGTTGTTTCTAGTGTGACAAACATACTGCCAAATGAAAGAGCCCTTTCGGCTCATAAATTGCAACTGACTTTTATTAATATTTCTCCCTTTAAACAGTGTATTTCATATTTGTTTCTGTATTAATTTATGTTACAGATTCTTAGTGTTACTAGAAATTTTAAGTTCCTAAAGTTCTCCAGAATTCATTTTTTTTAATAGCCAAACTTTTGTTCCTCTACAACCTTGCAAAGTGCTGCTTTCCTACTTGCTGTTTAAGACCAGCATCTATTTCATGTTTTCAGGCAGTACAGCCAGTGTGTGTTTGATGTGACATGCTCTTTGTATCTGTGACTTCTGTGCATGTGTTTTACATGCTCTGACAAGGAGCAGGGACTGCCTGGAAAATATTTTAGGAGGAATAAATGCCTCCAAGTAGCAGTGTACTATAGAAATTGTTATGCTACAGTGGCCTTGCCTGCCTGGCTTCTCTGTCCAAAGACTTCAGTAAGACCACTTGTTCCCTTGGTAGTTTGATGTTCATGTACAGGAAAGTGTAGAACATTTCAGTCAGCTGCTCAAAAATTCGAATGTAAAATACGAGAGTGGGAAGGAACAGGAAAGTAAGGTGTAACAGATAGCCCTATGTTAAGAGAGCAGTTTATTAAAGAAGGAAGAGTTTTGCGTTGTAATTTTCTACCATTTGTCATATTGCTAACCTTGGCAGGAATTAGTACTGAGAGTTCCTGAAGAGCAGAAACAAAGGAGATGCAGCAGGATGTACTGAACAGCAGAGTTCATTGTCTGCAAAAGGTGAAGAACCTGCCCTGTAATCTTTTTACTAGCATGGAATACAGTGATGTATTCCTACAGAAAAAAAAATAAAATGAAATGTTACTGATAGTAGTATCGGTATCTTGGTAGAGATAAAGGACTTTCATGCAGTCAACTACTAGCACATTTCATCTATACCTTGTGTTTCTAGGTCTTAGGGAGTTCCTTTGCCTGCAGTATTTTATTTTATTTCATTTCGTTTTGTTTAGGTACTGCTGTTTGAAATTCACTACATCCTAGGTATGAATAAATATTCTACAAAATTACTGAGCCCTTAGAGTGGCTTCCAAGCACCCTGCCTTTGCTACTCCTGATGTGGCAAGGCTGAAGAGAAGCAATGTGAGCAGGCAGTATGTGACAGGAATACTGTGCCTCACACAGAGTATGTCTTGAGACTGAGCATTTGGGTGTGAGAGGGAGCATTCATGAGAAGTTTCAGCATATTTTTTACTAGGGGTAACCCTCCTTTGAAGCTTTTTCCCCTGAGTATGGCTTTTGGATGTACTCAAGTCAGCACCTGCTCCTGTTGGCAGAAGTAATGGGAAAGCCTTGCAGTATGCATTCATTGCACTGCAGCTGAATTAGATTTGAGATAGCACCGTGTCATTGCTTACACCCAGTTTTCCTCTACAACTGTGTCCATTTGAATTCCCTCATAAGGACTGTATGGTATAGGTGAACATGGGTTATAGTTCTTCATGTTATGTAGAAACTTCATTGTAAGATACAAAACGAATTCTGTCTCTGCTTCTTTGAAAAAGCCTATGAAATTTTCCTTTTTCTTAGCAAATGAGGCTTACACCAACTTTGTTTGTACCTCAGCCTCAGCCTGTGCTGCTTTAACATCTGCATATCTTGAAGAGAAAGCTAGAAGAGAAATATTTGATGTAAATGACTCTGTGCATGCATGAACATGCTGGTGTTTCTATAAAAATTCTGTCAACCCCTGTAGGAAACTGTTTTCTAAAAATAGTGAAAGAATAAAGACTGGATCCTAGATTAATTGCTTACTCCTTTAAAGCTGTGATATCCTAGAAATTTATTTCACTGAATACACTTTTAGTGTCTAAGCTAGTTACTATCATTTTGGGTAAAGCTGCAGGCTAAGCTGCCATTTTTTCCAGTTCACTGTTTTGATGATTTCTTTCAGTTTTGACATCCTTTGGCCCTTTGAGTTACATATGTATTACTAAAACATAAAGTGTGTAGCATAGCATGGTAGCTGTGTGTTTCTGAAAGTAAAACTCTTAAATACTTAAAAGCAGTCATTTCCATACCATAAACAGCAGTAAACTACTTCTCTTAACTATCTTTGGAAAGACAAAGGTTTAATTTAAACTATGTTTTATTGTTTTGTAACCAGGTAGATATAATATATTCTAAAATAAAATAAACATGGTATTTCTTTCATTTAATGGGTTTCCAATTGTTTGATTCATTTTGATATGAATAGGGTTTTCAGCACTTTTAGATTACTCAAAGAAAAGGGAGTGGCTTCGTAGTTGAATGATGATTTGAAATCTTACTGTATTTTTCCTTTCCTTTGCTCCCATCTTGCTTCATGAATGTAAAACATTGTCTCTTTCAGTCTTATGCCATAGGTTATAGTTTCTAGGCTCTTAATTGGTCTTGTTGCTCTACTCTGGATTGCGGCTGGTTATTGTCCTTCTGTGCTCTCCTTCTGAAGATTGATACACTATTGCAGCTCAGGACTTACAGCATCAAATGATGGGAGGAGATTTACACATCTCATTTTTATCACTGTGTTTTGGCTGTTTTGGAGTAATATGATGTTGTTGACTCACTTTAAAATTGTGATCCACTTGCCCATATCGTTTCTATCACAACTGTTTCATATCTAGTTGCTCTTCATCTGGTATTTTTGTAGTTGATTATTCTAAGTGGAAGGTCTTAGCTGCTCTTGGTTAAAATTTACTCTTTTGGCAGGATAGCTTCAACCCAAATGAGTCAACTGATTTGGATCCATGTAGATGCTCGTGCAAGAAAGTGGGAAAGTGGCACAGGGGTAACAATGATCAGTCAGGAGGAGGAGGATATGACTATCTGCTTTGACAACAGGATAAATTAAGGAAAAGCTACTGCATGAAATTACCTTAAAATGAGTTATATGTGATGATTTGAAATGAACTGATTTACCTAGTTCTTTATTCTTTTTCCAATCTAACCCACATATTGTTTAAATGGTGCTGTATGTGGTACCATCTGATTTGCAACTGAATCATAGAATCACAGAATGTATTGGGTTGGAAGGGACCTTTAAAGATCATCTGGTCCAAACCCCCCCTGCAGTGAGCAGAGACAATGTTACCAGGTCAGGTTGCTCAGAGCCCCATCAAGCCTGACCTTGAATATCTCCAGGGATAGGGCCTCCACCACATCTCTGGGCAACCAGTTCCAGTCATCTACCACCCTCATGTTGAAGAACTTTTTCCTAATATCCAACCTAAATCTACCTTTTTCTAGTTTAAAACTATTACCCCTCGTCCTATTGCTACATGCCCTAGTGAACGGCTCTTCCCCACATTTCTTAGAGGCACCTCTCAGGTATTGGAAGGTCACTATAAGGTCCCCCCAGAGCCTTCTCCAGGCTGAACAACCTCAGCCCTCTCAGCCTGTCTTCGTAGGAGAGGTGGTCCAGCCCTTTGTTCATCTTTGTGGCCCTCCTCTGGACCCACTCCAGCACTTCAGTGTCCTTTTTGTGCTGGGGACTCCAAAGCTGGATGCAGTACTCCAGATGAGGTCTCCCCAGAGCAGAGTAGAGGGGCAGAATCACCTCCCTCGATCTGCTGGCCACGCGTCTTTGATGCAGCCCAGGACGCAGTTGTGCTTCTGGGCTGCAGATGCACATTGGTGGCTCATGTCCAGCTTCTCATCTACTAGTATCCAACAGAATCTTTGCAAAGAGTGAAGCAGAAAACACTTCACTTCCCTTGTCATCTTTGCTAACTCTCCCTCTTTAAAGAGCAGACCAAATATTTCCAGTGTTCTTCTACCTACTAGTGTGCACATATGTGTATCCTTACAGGATGCATAATGTTCTCTTCTTGTTTGTGGTGGTTCTTGTTAATTGCATCTTTTTAGTTCTTTGCTTTATTGATTTGACCCTATAACTGTGCTTATTTACACTCAACCTGGATTATATCAGCTAATTTTTACTTTGCGTGCTCCCTACTTATGCTTTGGTTCATTGAAGTTTGCAGTTTAGCTAAGTTCATTTCATTGCCTTTTCTGTCCTTCTTCTGCACCAGAATAGCTTACATTTAAGAGAGCTTTCTTAAAGAGCTGGCCAACTTACTTGAATTCCTGTTTCCAGTTTTGGTTTTTGCCTATATATTGAAACTTACTTTGTTGAAAACATGTTCCTTTTATTATAATGTGGTTTTTTTGCTTTCTTCCTTTCCTAAGAGTCATGAACTTCGTCATTCTAAGACCACTTTCATTTGAATTAATCTTTCTGTTTTGAGCACAAAAGTATTTTGCACATTTGTCACCTTTTGCAATGCAGGAGAGAGAAATTGTTTCATTTTAAGTGTCAGATGTCACTATTTGTAGCATTAGACCTTGGGAAACGTTGTTGACAAGGTTGGTAGGGGGCTATGGATATTGAGTATAGTGATCATTATATAAGGATTTCAACCCTCTCTGCTTTGATCTGGTGGTTCTTCCTCAGTCAGACTAGCGTATCTTACCAAATCATGTAACTTCATGAAACATGTAAGCTAGCAAGTGCATGAACGTGTTCCCTGCTCATTACAAATGTTTGGAAGATTTCCTGTCTTCCAAATTAACAGAATATAAAGGTTTACTTATAATAAAGTTTTGGTTTTATTTTTTTTCCTTTTTTAACTTCTACCATTAAAAAGTTTTTAACTATCATGTGAATTACCAAGAGAATACACTGTCATGGTCCCAGGCTATTTGTGTTGTTTCTTATCCCTGACATTTTAATTCACTACTGACTTTATACTTTGCATGTTTAAGTACTGGTAAGACATGAAAGTTGTAGGGTTAAATCTGTTAGACAGTGCTTTAAAGCTCCTATGATAATTGTTCTTAGGTATGTATTCCTTTACTGTGGCTCTTGAGACAACTATTTAATAGACAACATTTGAATAATACAAATGTGTGGTTGGTAAAAATGGATTAGGGTTTCAGGGTGGTACCAATGGGTGATATTTAATATTGAATGACATGTATTAAGACAAATGCTTTTATATATAATTTATTTGGCATTGTAAATGCATTTATCTTGTGAGATACAGACCCCCTGTTGCCACATGAAGTATTCTGGAAAGGTTTGGAGTAAATAAATAATAAAACCACTTTGATATACAATCTAACAATATTAAATATTAAGACTTTCACATGATTGATTTTAATACTTAATTAACTTATTTAAAGTCCAATGTAACTCTGTTTTTGTATTAAAGATCAGACAGACAGAAGTTAAAATGCAGGAAATGTTATTAAATGAGACAAAATTAATTGCATTTCATGATCATCATACTCACTGGCTGTTAACCTGTCCATCAGTGGCATGATATTGTTTGTTTTGTTGTGGACGCCAGCTGATGTTGATGTTAATCTGCTCTGCCATGTCAGTCCATTTTTGTGTTTGCATCATTCTATTGTAATGAGACATAATCTGATACATTTTATAAAAGGAAACAGACTTGCTTTGTGCTATCCAAAGTTTGTCAAATTGTGCACTTTTCTTCTGAGTTAGTAAGTGGTCCTCCTAAGGCATGTTTCTTCACACCAACCTGTGGAAGTGGCTGAGTAGAAACCTTAGCTAGTTTTAAACTGGGGGCGGAGGGGCACGTTCAGGTTTTGTTGGGGTTCTCTTTTTGGAGGCACTTGAACTAGTGTCTTCTGTATTTAAATGAAGGTGGTGGTAGTAAAGGGTTCAAGAGATGGAGAGCAGAAGAGCTTGGTGCTAAGAGATGTGGCCTGAGTAAAAATCACTCCCAGAGCGAAGAATGAAGCAGTGAATATTATAAGTTGGAACAAAATTTTCAAAAATGCCTGTTAATGAGTGTCTTAGTAAAAAGTGTCCCGCTTGAAACATACCAAATGGTCCTCATTTTCCAAAGTTCATGCTCAGGACTATCTCCTGCTGAGCCCTCTATTCAGAGGAAGTATGACTTGTTTTTTCTTTTGTAGTTTAGAAGGAATAATGTACGGCTCAGGAGATTTGTCCAGTGACAGAAAACCCAGGGTATGGAACTGTATCTAGATTATTTGCAAGTCATCCATACTTCGTCGCTTTGAATAAACACAATGCATGTTTATTCTCCTAATACCTAATTCCTTATCTACTTTATAATGTTTTCACATTCTAGAGAATCCTTACTTCTGTGTGCTAACGTGCTTGATTACTTCATAAGCTGCAAATGAGGAGCAGAATTGTGAACCCTCATAACATGATGCTGTCAAGCTTAACAAAACATGCATGAGACCATTACCATATCAGACATTTGCTTTTAGTCAGGTCATTTTAATCAATTTGGCTTCACAGGGCAGCTAATTTATCACTTAGCTAAACAAGTATTTCCTCTACTTGTCACCAATTTAAGTAATTAAAATGGTAAACTTTGCTAGATGGTATGAAATAAAGGCCCGAAGATAATTTGGAGAAGGTGGTTGATACAGTCTAATAGAATGGATGCTAAGTATTATTTAAATACTTTGGTACGCTTCAGTAGTTTTCAGAAATGTCATATTCTGGTAGCTTTGCTGATACTGATATAAACTGATTTTTATTTTTAGCATTTCCAAGATTAGGCAGCATTGTTCAGCTTCTTCCTCAAAGTTAGTGGGTTCTCTTTTTTTCCCTTTCTTTAAGCATGTTTTGCTTTTTTGCTTGATCATTTGAGGGCAAAAGGATGTTGGAGAGTAAGGCAAGTGCTGCAGTTAGTGCAGTTCTGCCCTGGTCCTCAGTACCTTCTCAAGCCTGCGATTCCTCTCCTTTCATTTCATCGCTGTCAGGCAGGAATTGAGGAGAAATGGATGTTGCAAAAGCTCAGAACTGCCTAATTCTTTTTCACCTACCCCTTCGCACCTTCAAAATATCCTTTGTGAGACTGATTATACTTTCTAATTTTGCCCAAACAATATGAATACTCTTCACATCTTAAACATTAATTTTGATATGTTTTGGTGTGTTTTCTAGTTTGAATAAATCATTTTTAAAAGTCTATGTAAACACTGATGATTAAGGGAGACATTTTGGATGAGGTGGTTTTAGGGTTTTTTAATTGAAATAATTTAGTAAGTATTTACAAAACAATGCTTGTTATTCATAAACTACTCCTTTGAATACTGAATATTTGTATTCAGTCTGTTGCAAGTGAAGAGGAAAATTAATGTCTTAGGACTTGAAATAAGATACAGTATTCATGTTCAACTGTGCTATGTTTTTTTTATGAAATACTGATTTTAAATTTACCAAACTTGCTAAGCCACTTGCTCTTGTGGTACTTAATAGTCTCACTTCTAAAAGAACTCTGTAAAGTTGTTTTTACTGTGAACTTTTCATCTTATAACTGAACGTTCATTGTAATCAGTTTATTATATGAACATTTATTATAATGCTATTGCAAGTGACTGCTGTTTTGGTTTTTTTAGCTAGTACAAAACTGCTGTTATAGCAGTACACTTTTATGTTTGTGTAGTATGTGTTTTTGTGGTGTTTTGCCTAACTTCAATCCAGATGTGACTGGTGCTTCATTGGCAGTTCAGTGAATGATGGAAGCGTCCCTCACTTAGACTTTTATCTTGTCTTGTATTTGTAGTGAGATAGATATGACTTATGCATATTGTTGGAGGATGAAGTATGGCTGAGTTGGGCTGTTGCTACTGACAGTCTCCTGAAGAAGAGGTTTTCATTTTGAATGTATTAAATTATTTTTTTAAGCATTCCAAACTCGTAGGTGAAGAATGACAATGCTGATGAAGACATGACTGTGTAAAAAAGACTCATTTATGGCAAGAAGTGGTAGAAATAATACAATGTGTTAAAGCAACTAATACAGAAGGCAAAACCTTTGTAAACTCTCAGGTGCACAAACCTCCTCACATCTGAAAAAGCAGCAGCAGACTTCAAAGCTAACTACTCACTGAGAACAAGAAAAGGTCTCTCAATTAGAATGGGTATGCTAAATCAGACTGTCTAATGCAACAAATAGCTGATCCCTCCTGTGTCAAAAGATGTTGTTAGTGAGGTAGATGTTAGTAAACATCAGCTAAGTTTTTCCTGATGGAAATGAGTTGATATTTTATCACCTATGGAATATGGAGGAGGTCGTGGGTAGAGAGGAGGATGTTCTATAAGCAAGTATCAATATGGAGTCCTTTTTATATCCAGTGAAGTTCTGTGTTGGAGTCCATAGGCCTGTCTTTCCAGGGATTTTTGGTGGCCTCCATTGAGAGAACCTGGGCTGACAGGTCACCGGTGTACTGACACGCAGCTTCACTGTTGCTGGAAAGCAAACTGGATTTGCTCCATGTGCGTTGGTCGGTGAGGAGCAGAGCTGTGATGCCATCCTCAGTGGAGGCATGGCAGAGCAGCTGAGCCCTGTGCTGGGGCCATGCCCCTGCTCTCTGACAGGATGTGAGGGCTCCCCCTGCTCCCATACCTCATGGAAGCAGCCAGACAAGGAGTTTCCTTGGGCTCACGGGTAGATTAGTGTCTCTTTTCATTTTACTAACTAGATAAATGTTTCATATGCAGCCTTAATTATTTTGTCATGTATATTAAAGAATAGTTGAACTCCCAGTGCTGGGAAGGATGCCTGGTATTTGGGTTCTTTAGCCCTTTGTCTTTGAAGGGGAAAAAAACGTAGAAATATAGAAGAGTCACTGTTGGCTTTGACTGAGATGTTAGGGCTTAACTGAGTAGCCAGTATCAAGTCTTGCAATCTAATAATTGAATTTCAGATTTTTATGACACTTTTATTGTTTCACATTGAGGATGTTTTTAAGTTACATCTTATTTAATATGAACAATATGTTATAAGCCATTACAAATCAACCACAAACCAGTAAAGGATTAATCTGAGTAAGATCCCAGGTGTAATCATAATTGTTTAAAAGTTCTCTGCTCTTTGTTAGAAGAGCTGAAAAGAACTTAAGTATAAAACTGTAAAGAAAATTGCTTGGACTAAAGAGAGGCAAGACTAATAGGTAGTGATATTTTTTTTAACACTAATCAAATGTATCCATAAACAAACACAAGTAACTGATTAAATCACTGTGCGAGTATCAAAAGTAAATCTATTCAGCTGTTTAAAACTGCTCTAACTGCCTGTAAAGTAAATTATGGCTCTTGTATGTTGTAAAGGCATCGCATTTGAGGAGTATTAAAAAAAAAAAAGAGAAAGTGGATACAGAACAGAAGACTATGGAAGAACAAACTTACTATAGCTAATTTCATACCAAGTTATTGATGGGTTATTAATGACCTACATTATTGATACAATGTAGGTCTGAAGTATACTGCGTCTTAAATAAGTGGTGGCTGCTAAACTACAAAGGCTGGTAAGGACATACTGTGTCTGATTCTCAGTTTGAAAGGCTCTTGGTTTGAGCCTTGGTCAGATCACAAAGCAGTGTCTGAGGACCATAAAAATAAAAAGTTAAACAATGGCAGCACAGTTCAAAATAAGCTTGCAATTTTTGTGAAGACAAAAATCAACAGGTCAGTAGAAACGTGATTACAATGATATAGCAAAGAGAATAAGAGCAGCAACTGAAATTCCAGCAGGATAAAATTATGAACATCTCTTTCTGCAAAGTTGTTTTTTGTGTTTGTTTGTTTCCTAAGTAAGTTCTTTCAAGTTTTTCATTTATTTATTTAAGATATCAAGTAGTTATAAACATCTCTCTGTATTATGTAGTCATAAGATTGCAGGTAAATATTGAAATCTTAAAGTGGCTAGGAAGTTTATAAATGTTTTTCTGCAAGTTACCATTTATGCATTTTTATTATTATGCTTTATAAATTACATAGGAAACATGTGATGTGTATTTGCATTTATAATACATTTTGTTAAGCTGGTGCAAAGAGTTTTTCAAGGCAATTCTGTGCTCTAGTAGTGTGTTTTAGCATGTAAGAGTGTAATAATTTGATGTAAAGGTGCACTGCAAAAGCGGTCAGTCCTACCTCCCCTTAGTTCCTGCCTGCTTGTTCCCAAGAGCTTCAGATGTTGTATTCTAGGTAAAAAATAGTGCGAGGTGATGGTGTGATCATTTCTGCACCACACTAACACAGGTGCTGGGACAGGTAAGGTCCACACCCTCAGGGAATACAGCTGAGAGAGTATCCTTTCAGAAATGGATGCCTTGGTTTGAAGGAAATGCCTAGTGGCCCAGCTAGCTTTGTTTATTATTTAGTCTTTTTTTTTTTCATGTAACTTAGCAGGAAGATGAAGCATATGGGTAGTATATAAAAGTAGAAAGGTCTTAAGAATTCCCATTTCATTTATTGACAGTAAACTGAACGTATAAAGATACATAGTCAATGCCATGCCTTATAAGAACCAAAGGAAAAACATAATGAGTGATTTCTGAATTGATAATGTTTTAAAGCATGAAAGTGTAGGTTCTATTTCTATTTCTATTTCTATTCTATTCTATTCCTATTCTATTCTGTGTCTATTCTTACTCTATTTCTATTTCTATTTCTATCTCTACTCTACTCCATTCCATTCCATTCCATTCCTGTTTGTATAGTTCTTTTTTAAAAGTCATTTTCTTGGAGTTAGAAAGTTAAGATACTTGTAAACTAAGTGATTTTTAAAACTCGAATGGCAGTCATAGGTAGCTACTTAGTGTGCTTGGGCAAATCAAACCTATTTTGCTGGCATACCTTTTTGTGTTGCAAGTCAGCTACATCTCTTCCAAGCTGTTAATAAATTGCTGTTCAGTCACCAAAATCCAGTCTTGACAAATGTACTCTTACACTGCTAATGCACTGGAAAGGTCGTTTTTCCTTCTTACTGCTCTGACCATAATGCCGTCTGGTTTTCACCCTTTTATCAGCATCCTCTTATTCATTGCAACAAATATTAGCTTCCAACACTCCTCACATGAACTCCTAACACAGTTCTTGTTCACTTATGTGACAGTGATTTGAATGCCATTCAGCAGCCTGTGTTGATGAAACCATGTCCTGGGTTTTCCAATTTGTGCTTTCTCCTCTTTGCCCTCTTTTTTGGACTTTGTAAATATTCACTAGCTAACTGATTATGTTTCTTCAAATACTTCTTTAACATCATCTTTCCAGAGAGCTAATGTAAATCTTGATGAAGCCAAAATCAGCCTTCAGTCCAGTCAGTATTATTCTCTCTTTTTTTTTTTTTGCATATGGTTGCATCCCTCTCTCTGTTGTCCTCTACTTGACCTATGATTTCTGGAAAAGAGGTGGTTAGAAGGGAGATTTTCTAGGATGAGGATCTCGAGTCCAGAAGAGTGATAATGATGGGTCTTTACTCAGCTTTGCCCTGTAACCTTCATCATCACCAAGGACTGCCATCTGTTTTCCCTGGAATCAGACTAAAAGATGAGTTGGAGAAGCTAGAAAAAGGAAGGAAAGAGGCTTCTGCTCCACTTCACAGTCTCTTGAAACCACACTTGGGCTTTTACTGTCAGTGTGATAGTTGGAAGTACTGTAATAATTCCTTTAGACTCCAGATAATAAAGCATTTGTATGGAAACACTGTTGTTCTGCTGTTAGACATCTAATAGTGATGTTATGCCTGGAAAATAAGGAACTGTGTGATTGAAAAATAGCTAAAGAAACACTGAAGTATTTGTTTCTCTGTTTTTTTCCCTCCAGATAAATACTCTTTGGTTGGAATTTACAATTGCCAATATGTATCATTCTGTGTCTGAAACCAGTCACCCTTTGCAAACAGAGGAACAAGAAATAGGCATTGATCCCTTGCAGAGTTATTTGAACAAGCCAGGGGAAGGTAAGTTTTGTATTTCTGCACTTATTTTGACTTTATACCTAGAAACCTTACTTAAGTGTGTTGTGATAACTGTACCTGTCATAATTTAATTCTCTCAATGAAGTTGAACAGGGCAACTTAAAGAACATTTCAGAATGTGTGTAGAACACTGACACTAATGAAAACCACGAAAAGTCAACTTTCAATTACAGACAGAAACATTAGCCAAATGTTTAATGCGCTGTCATCCTTTTTTAATCATAAGCCAAACACCGACTTCAACATAAGAATATTGAAATGCAGCATGGCTTTGTGTTACTTTTTCAAGCGTGAGCTTTTTTACACTGCTTTGGTTGTAGGGATTTTTTCTGTTTTCCTTTTTTTTTGTTTAAATTCTTCAGTAAAGTTCAGGATGTTATTTTGGATGAGATTATGGTAATAAAAAGGCTAATTTTTCTTTCTTTTGTTTGACTCAGCACTTACATTCTTATTTGAAAAAAAAACCTGGATGTTGAAGTAGAATGAACATGCTCTAAAGGTAGAAATTACTATGTAACCTAAAGTAAATTAATTAAATGCAGTATTTGGTAGACTCTAATGAACAGTGAGCACAAACTGCTTGCATAATGCAATGCATGTCTCTGTTGCTGTCTTTTCTACTTATTTGCTAGTAGTGTCAGTGTAGTTGGTTCAAAGAAAGTGATAAGCTTAACGAGAAAGCTCGTCCTTGTCATGAAAACATTCCTCAAGTACTCGGTTATACACAGTGGCACCTTAACTACCTGCAATTTTCCAGTCACTGAACACGTGTACCAGGAGGGCAAAATAGAAAAAAAAAGTATTTTAAATTACAAAGTTGAAACAACGTCCCTCACCAAGATCAACTGCTCTGCGTGGGTGTACCTGTCTATAAATCTTCTGTTTACTAGTGCTTATTAAAAAGCTATGTCAAGTTTTGCTTAGTCAAGTTTATTACTTCAGTTTTAAAGAAGCTGATGTTTTGCTTTAAAATATATTGGTAAAACTTCATTGTCCCTTTGAGCTAATTTTTTTTTTACATTTTTTTCATCAGTGGTTTATAAAGTTTTTTCAATGTTAGGAAATGAGAAGGAACATGTAGGGGGAAATATTTTAACCTGACGATTAAATGAAATAGCTTTTCTAGGTCAGTGTTCCTCCTCTGTTATATATGACATCTTAACGATATGGAGCCATTTTAGTTTGATAAACTAAATGCATTTTTCTATGTATTTTTAGAATCTTGAGAATAATCTTTTGCAATAATCTAAAATAATAACAGTTTTCCAGAGGAAATATCACTTGCTGCTAGTCTACCTGAATCAATAAAAGGATATGCATTTTCTTCTGATCTTTTTTTTTCTTTAAAAAAAATTGGTAATTCTCTCGACTCTGTGTCAAGAAAAAACAAGATTTTTACCCTGTTAAAAAAAACATTGTAAATTAATTTTACCTTTTGTCGTGCCCAGAAGCAATTAGTTACCTTGACTGAAAAGGTTTCTCATTTTTATCCCAACCTTAACATTTCTATGACATACAAAGTTATTAGTATTGAATTGATGTTTAAAAGTGCCATTAATTCATTTACCCCAAATGTTCATTAACAATGTAAATGTATGCTGATGTTCTATGAGACAAGGAAGTGACTAATGACTCTTCGCACTAACAACACTTAAAATGAATAGAAACTTTAGATAGCTAATCTTGAAGTAATCAAGACCCTCATTCAGCTTGGCATCTCTGTATGCTCTAAAACAGCTGTCAACTGTTAAAAATATATACACAACACACACATACGCACATGCGAAGATAAAGATATGTAAATACATGGTTCCCCAAGTCATAAAGGTTACCAACTATGGTACATTTTTTATGTTCTATCTATGTAAATATTTTATATAAAGCATCCATTTCATCTTCATAGGTTTTTTTACTGTGAAACACATACTGCATTTTAATTTGAAACTTATACATCCAAAATAAGTCTTTGAAGTTTTAATACTTCATTTAAAAAAAACATATGCTTAGATGGTGTTAGGTTTTTGAGCATCAAAATATACAGTTGTTCCCATCCATACATCTGTCCATCCTTGTCTTCAGAGAAGTATTTCAAGACAAAGTTTTTCAACTCATCCTTAAGTTTCAGGCATGATGCAGAATCACTTGGTGAAAATCTGTGTCTCTAAGTCTTCTGTATCGTGTGTCTTAGAAATTTGCAAGAGATGTGGTCCATCATTCAGAGTTGTTCTATGTAATATTGTGCAATATCAGGACATCTGAATTGTACTTTGAAGCTGTGCTGAATACTTAAGGTATTACTTTGGAGGCAAAGTGATAGAAGTCTTCAGTGAGATGAGGTAATAAAAATAAAGCACGTCACTGATAAGGATGCTGTAAATAGATATCTAATCATAGAGCTAGTCAGATTTGTTAATCTACATGAAGCATTGTATTTTTAGTATGTGCAACTGATGCCAAAGCGTGATGGAGAACCAAGAGATGTCATGTCCAGCTGGAGTTTTGAAATTCTCTCACAAGGCATTTTCATAGTATGAAAGAAATTTCAGAAATACATGGATTGCTGTTAAGTATAGCTGGTTGGAAAACTGCATGCATAGACTACTTTTTGTTCATTTCCTGTCAGCTTGGAAAGATATATTGGATGGTATTCCAGAAATATGTCGGTTGAGTCTAGTAGTACTTAGTGCTTTTATTAAAATCTCAGTGACGGTAAGCACGTCTTTTTTTGGGACAGGGCTGTTAGCGCAATGGAGGGCAAACATACAGTTCAAAGTATTCTTGAGATTTTGGAGAAGTGGCCTGAGAAGAGTAAGACATGGTTCACTAGGAACAGCTGCAAGGTTTAATGTTGCAGATGCTAGGCAGGAGACAATTACCTAGCTGAACAAATAAAAGTAGAGTGTAACAGATGAGGTAAGTGTCATTTGGAGACAGATCCAGACATTCATAGCACTCTAAATTTTTTGTAACTGAGGAACTTCAAAGCTTGAGTTATGATAAGTCATGCAAATATTCTTGATTCCAAGTTTACAAAATTCAGGATAGGCAGTCAACTAACTGACAGTCAAGATCTTTTTTTCTAGCCTTTTAAAATATTCCAGAAAACTGGGTAAGATAGTATTTCAGTCTTTTTCTGATGGTTGATTTGGCCTGTTATTTCCCTCATGTCTGAATTTTTTCAAGATAGAAAAATGTGCAATTCATGGATGCACTCATAAATGCTTTTTTTTAAATAGCATTTTTAGTTGTTAGTAAGAAGTTTGTGGCAGGGTTTCTCACTTTTGCAATATGATACTTCAAGTGGAAGATTTTAGTTCTTTTAAAAAATTGAATTTTGGATTATATCTTCTGGATTATATCTTTTGGATCTGGTAGTTTAATTTACATGCATGTATGTATGTGTGCATTGTTATGTTTTGACTATAATAAGTTGATGGTATCTTGCTACAGTTTCTGTTCTGAAAATCTTCATGATACTGTTCATTTTATTCAAACAGCGTTTTTGAATGATTCCCTCTGAAATAGGGATCTTTATCAGAGAAACTGATGAATCATATTTTTTTCTCCAGCAGAGACTTTGTAAACCCTGAATATATGAAGAGAAATTTTAGAAAATTTGCCCTTGTACCTTCTCACTCAACTTCTCAGTGTATTCCAACTGACAAACTGTTTTGTTTGTTTCTGAATGGTTGATGGGATATCTAGGTTAACTTTTTCTGAGCTGCTGTAAATTTTTACTCCTAAGTTACAGGGTTCACGACATTCTGACACAAGGTTTGAAGAGCATAGTAGGTAGTATTCCCATTTCATTGATGTAATGAGAAAGTTGATCCTCTAAGGATAGACTGGAACAATGCATTTAATACTCTTCAATTTAATTTGCTCAATATCACAATTAATACAGTTAAGGTCACTTGAAATGAAACTATTAATGAATTGGGTAATTTACTTTAACAATGTCAGTGTGTTCTCACAATTACATTTGCTTTAATTAGTGTACAAGCTATTATTTAATAGCATACTTCACATAGAAAAATGTAATGTGTTCTTTGTTCTTAATAGAAGAAAAGGGGAAACCTTTTAATGGGTCTCAGTGTTTTGGATTTGAAGTTTGGGGAGGTATATTTCATATCTAAAGGGTATAGATGTGGTGAGAACAGAGAAGGCTGATGTAGCTGCAAGGACAAAGATAACTACAGAAGTGTGTGACTGAAATTAATCCAGTTGAGTTAGATCAGTTGCCTACCTCACAATTACTTACCATTGCATTCTTCCCAATTCTCAAGGCTACCATGAAAAAATATGAAAGATGGCAAGAGAACATTGATATTTCCATTTTGACCGTATTCTGTGTGTTTCTATTGTTCTCGTTTGGAAAATTTCACTGTTCTGGTAGTAACCTAATAACCATGAACACTACAAAGTATTACCAGGTAGAACTATACCTTATTTGTAGTTTGAGATAGCTGGTTTATGTCAGTGTTATGCAGGAAACATGTAGAAAACAGAGGGGAATTAATTAATAAAGGAAATACCACCTTGTCTGGACCTAGCAGGATCCATGTGCAGTCAAATAATTTCCCCAAATCTTAAGTGCAGTTCACATGGGTCTGTTTTGGTCTTGGGTACATCCTTTCACATTCATTCCAGGGTTAAGTGAATTTTTGCTGTCAGAAAATTGTATTATCTCCTTATTAGTCTGTAGCTATTCAGTGTTATGAGTTGGGGTTTTTTGCCCTTACAACCCGTTTTGGTCAGGGAGACAGAGCTAATGCAGGTTGTCTTGTATGGGCTTTATCTGTCTGCTTTTAGAGATTATTTCCTTCATCACATTCCAAAGAAACAACTATAGAGGTCTCGAAGTACATTCCTAGGTAAGAGCAATTGAGAATGTGAATATAGTGAGTTCTTCAAGCCTTACTATTTTCATATTGAATATTTTTGATAATATATTATATGACATCATGTGTGTCATGTAATGTGTGTTCTTTCATCTTCTCGCCAGGTAGGAACATGTACATGGAGTACAACATTGTGTTTTTAAGAGTGTTTTTAAATATGCATGCTACTTTGTGTTTTCATTAAAAGGACAAGATTGAAACAGAGAACCTCTTTGCATTATACTGGGAGCAGGGGATGCTGAGGGTTGTGATCATTCTTAATGCCTTTGGGATTTCGTGCTGTGGTTTGCACCAGGCCCTGTGTCCTTCATTGGCGAGTTTTACCCGTCAGGCAGAAAACATCCCTGTGCCCCACCAGCACTGTTGTTGCCAGTGGTCCTTGTTCAAAACCCTCATGCTGCTTCTCCTTCAGGGCTTGGCTTGTCCGTTGAAGGCACAGGTATGCTAGAGGAGAAAGAGCTGTCTTCAGTCTGGTTCGCTTCATATTTATTGGTTGAATAAAGGCAAGAATGGTTTTTACAACTTCAAACACCATATGCTGACATAACAGTCATTTAAATATTCATTTATTAATAATAACTACTGTTTAGCTTGCTTTTAATTGAGCAGCAGTAGGATTGTCGTGTCAAAGGCTATTGGAGCAACACAGTATGTCTTGAGCTAACTCGGCCTGTCACTCGCTCCTTCTCTATGACTCTTTATTGTCTCTTCTTTTTTCTCTATTAGAGATACATTTTTATTAAGAGATCAGTTAACGGAGTAGCTATGCATGTTTAAAAATGCATATATTTAATATAAAGTTAGTTGAAAATAGCCAGCACAAAGTCCATTTTTTCCTTTAGAGATTGTGCGGTCATTGACATGCCCTTAAATCAGTAAAAGAAATTTGGGCCTTTTGATTTCAGTGCCTTGCTGCAAATGCATATTTAGGAACTGCAGGACTTGAGCGGTGGGAGTAAATGTGAGCAGCTGACACAGTCTTGTGGGTTGCTGGCTTCCCGAATGGGATTCTCCTCCCTAGAATTGGTAGCTCCAGGTTTTTTGGTGACTTCACGTGAGTTGCACACTACATTAATTCCAGTTTGGAGGTGATACTGTTGTATAGGTAACTGGCACAAGCATCATGCAGGGAAATTGCTTTCAGTGGTTGATAAGACAGATATTAGAAAAGACCTCTTGGACAGCAATGTCTGTTGATCTAGAATGTTAATTTTGAAACTTCTTCTCTTAAATCGGTGTATGAATATAAGACCCTTCTCACTAATGACTTTGGCATTCAGCCTCTGTTAAGTCAGGTCAGCTGGGAGTTTCCAGTTCTTTCTAGGTAGAGCCCTGCCCAAATATGGACATAAATCACTTGCCAGCCTCATGTAATTCCTCTAACAACTCCTTGTGACCCTACTTTGGGAGATGCTGTTTTCAGCATTTCTTTTTATTCTTTTCCTTGCTTTTTCCAAATCCAGGTTAAAGCTCAACTGTTTGGCTCTCGTCTCACTTCCTAGTATATCTGTAGTATAATACATGTGGTATAAAAGGAAATTATGCAAGTTGAATGAAAAAGATTTTTTTTACTAAATTTTACATGCTTAGAGAAGCTTAAAATACCAAACAGAAATTTGCATTTTAACTATAGTAACCTACTGAACAACAAAATTAAAACAGAATAATCTTTTTTAATATGACCTCTGTAAATGTAATTAAGAGTATGTTAAAACTAGCTCATTATTAGAAGTTATACAGAAGCTAACGATAAGAATGGAATCATTCTTTGTATCAAGTCTGAGTAAAATATTCAAAAATATAATATGAAGGTTACTACACATAAACACCTCACATATTAATTGTTTCCAGGCAATGATCAAATTATGTTAAATGGCTGTATCTCCTACATATGGAAAAGGCATATTCTCCTAATTTTAAAAAATTGAACTGTACAGGTTTGATTGTAGTTGTTTATGTATAATAAGAAACTAGTAAATCGGAATTCTAGCTGAGGGCAGCATGATTGGTACAGGATAATAATTAAATGTTTGAGTTCGCTTCTGTCCTGACATAAAGAAGATTGTAATTTACAAAGTAGGTTGTGAATTGTGTGCAGCTAGCTGATGTTACAGACCTCTGCATCTGAGATTAAATGTTTGTTAAAACATTTTGAAAGAGTTTAACTGCCACAGATTTGATTGTATTAGAAATTGACTGCTCTATATAACAGAAATATGTCAGTATAGATGGGATCTTTCCTGTCTTTCATATGTGTAGACATTTATAAAGATGTGGCATTCCTTATTTTAAAAAGGGAAGGGTCCAACCCACTTTCACTTAAGTGCCAAGTGATGCTGCAAAGCTTCAATTTTAGGCTTCCGATTGACTAATAAGCCTTATTCTTTAGCTTCCTTGGGTACCCTGTCCTCATCCTCTTTGGACTTACAAAACTAGGAGATGTGGAAGGAAAAAGAAATAAAGTACCATCATGCTTATGCTAAGTGGTAAGAAATTATCTGGTAAGATGTGTATTATTTATTGACAATCTGGCCTTTTAACAAAGAAAAATAGGCCTATGCTTAGGTTGCCACTGCTACAACCGAAACAGCTGATACTTTAATGAACAACATACTGAGGGCCATCCAGGACATAAGGCAAATTAAGCAGGTTACAAACTGCATATCTTCTGTTTAGGTATAGGAGATCTCCCCAGCTCTGACAATTAGCTGCACTGATCAGGCAAGCAGACAGACAGAAACAGAAGGAGGCCATTTATATCAATTTGAGGAGCAGAACTAGTAATGAAGTAAAATATCCATACCAGGTAGTTTCACCTCCACTTTGGAACAGAAATTTCTACCTGCTGGTTTCAGCTTCACAACTGCAAATAAATAAATATGTGCTGCTTAACAAAAGCTTATTTTCTGTTGTTTACAAATCGAGAGCAAAGGAATAATAATTCTTCTAACCTAGAGGGGTTTTTTAAAAAGGAGAAAACATTTTCTGGACAAACAAACAAATATGAATCTTGGTAACCTGACAGCTTTGTTTAAATGTTGAATTTGAGTTTCCTTTCATGAAAATCTTTTCAAAGTACAGCAATTCAGCTGTGAAAACCTGAATACATTAATGATGACAAAGAACCTCTGGAATGAGCCAACATTTGTTTTTGTTCTTTTACAACATCTCCTGATGAATTGCACATACAAAAGTGTTGCAGGTTGTTTTAATTTTCTTTTCTTACTTTGATAATAAATGTCTCCACTGTTTACCTTTTTGGTTAAGGTACCTTATTATTACTAATCAGCCTTAATTATTTATAGCAAAATGACTGTGAAAGATGTTTCTTTGATGTCAAAAAAGTCAGGGACCTGATCCTGATCCTATTAAAATTAATGGCTAGCTTCCAATTGACTGTAACAAGCCTGAGTGCCCTTATTGTCTAAGCAAAGCAGCAATTTACCCCAAGATTTGGGTTAGTTACTCGAGTTCCTCAGTTTTGGAAGTGTTCAGATTTCAAGTGTTTGAACTCAAGATTTGGCAATGCAGAGTGGATATAACTGACTTTTAAAAGTCTTGATCCTTGTTTTACTTATGAGATACATAATAACTGAAAAAAATGCTAAATATGCAAGATAATGGGAGAATGCTTTTATCTCTAAAGAAAACTGAGTGCTAAAACAGGGGGAGAGTGAAAGAAACGTGCATTGCCTTTCTGCATTTGTCTGCCTTTTTCCACAGTCAACAAAATAGCAAACCAACCCAAGTCTAAACAATACTGGGTAAGGAACATTGTGTTTCAAATGCATATGTGTGAGCTTATGTTTAAATCTTGTTTTGTGTAAGTGAACTATCACTGGGTTTTGTTTCTAAATATTTTAAGCTTGAGATTTTTAGGGATGTATACATACACACACACTCTGTGACAAGATTGAACACTTCTGTCAGATCTAGAATATCTTTTAGTTATTCATAAGTATCCCTGTTCAGCTTTTTCATCATGTCAGATATCATGTGACTGTAATGTTTCAACTGCAGTACAAATGACACAAAAGGATATAGCAAATTAGATTTATTTTCATTATTTGTGACAGTTCCACAAGCTTATGACGCAGTTTGTGCTCCATGGCTTGATCTGTTTAAAAAGGGAAGTGGGACTTGGGATGTTTGTTTTACATCTATGTACTTACCTCATTCTGTTAGAAGGTGTCATATACCAAAAAAGCTACGAAATTAACTCTCATAACTGCCATAGGAAGAGTAGCTAGACTGTATGTTCTCATGCAAAAAGAAATTTGAAGCAGGTGAAATGATTTGCCTAATTCATACAAGTCTGTTACAGGTCACTGCCTTGGTGACAATGCCATCCTTCTAGATGATCTTTAAGGTCCCTTCCAACCCAAACCACTCTATGGTTCTATGATTCTTTCTTTCTTTCAGCCTATTTTTGTGAGGCAGGTAGCTAATTCACTAAAAAGAAGAGTAACTTTAGTACATGTCAGAGTTTTCATGTTTTATATACAAACTTAAAATAAATAAACACTTGTCAACTTATAAATTTTAACTGAAGATATTTTTGAAAATGGAAATGAAAAATATTTTAGAGGACGCATTAGACTGTCATCTTTTCAGTATTATGAGTAATCAAGTCAAGTTAAAATATTTTTATTATGTTAAACTACTTCCTCAGTTCTGGTAACCAGTGGCTCAGTACACATATATATGGGCATTACTATTAAAACATTATTTGGTCACAAGTTTAAGGAATGCTACTCCAGCTTAATGAAATAGTTTATTTGTTTGTGCTTGTTTATTTCACTATTTTGTATCTCAGCATTGCCAGCTCCTGTCTTAAGAGGGAAAATACTAAAACTTCTTAAAAGATTTTTAAAGCAAGCACTACATATGACTTTTACCATATAGTTATGTTATTAGGTACTGGGATTATTAGCTGGCTTGATATATTGCTGGATGTACCTTATGAAGCAGTTAATACAGTGGTATTTTCATGTTTACCCTTCAGCTACTGTTGAGTTAAATGGAATACCTGTCTCTGATATCTCATGGGAAGTAGGTGAGCAGTTTAAAAATCAGGGTAGATAAACTATAATGGCCACCCAAAAAAAGCAAAACCTGCCTTTATTTTATTCTGTTAAATATCTTAATTCTGTACAAACAGCTGGCAGTTAAATGCTTCCACTTGGATACTAGAGTGATGAAAAGTAATATATAAACTCTGGGATAGGAAGAACTGCACCTAAATTTTTTAACAATTCTTATTCAGTTTAGTGCAACTGGAACCATATAACCAAAATATTAGCAGTAGCTATGTATGATAAATTTCTCCACTAAAATTTTGATATCCCATTACAAATTATTATTCTTGGTCTTTCTAGAAGTTAAAAGGCACAAACTTCATCCAGATAAAGCTTTTATGGTGGTGATAATTCTCTTCTTCTGAGAAATTGGATTTGTAATGGAATCAATGATTTAACCTTAGGAAAAATGAACTGTATGGTGTTTCAGTACTAAGTGCAATTGAATGGATAGAGTTCTCCTGTAATACACATGAAAGTACATTTTCAATGATGTGAGTTTCATTATACTGGGGTACATTTTCGATATGTTAGTTGTAATATTTGAAGATAGCATTGTAGGTTTTGTTTACTTTTAATTTGTAATATTTAAGGGTGGAGCAACGAAACATAAATCTGTCCATTAGTGAGCATTTCTACTTTGCACTCAGATGAATTCTGATCAAATTTGATTTACAGACTGGTGGCCAAAACAGATGTTATCTTAATGGGAGAGAGAAGCATATTGAGCCATAGGGCCACCTCCAAACTTTTGTGACCCAATATTGGCTCATTCTTTATTGAAGTATGAGAGAAAATACATCTTTGTGAAAGTATACAAAGCTCTATTCTGAATTATCACAGCTAGATGGCCACAATATTATCAGCAACACTGAGTTTGAGATTTTATTGCCAGAAAAAGTATAGTATTAATTGTTACTATTCTAAAAAAAAAAAATAAAAATTCAAAAAATACCTTGGCAGATGAGTTTGTGTCTTTTGCTTATTTGAATGAGAAAGAAAGAAGGGGTGTAAATCACAGCTTCTATTGTGGAAGATTTTAGCTGGTTTTGGGTTCTTGTGAATATAGCCAGTGAAAACTTACTTTTTAGAAGTTGTAGAGTTAAACCAGACATTTTTCTGAAGGAATAAATGTAATGTATTTTATGAATCTGTGTTTATGATGAACACGTGACAATTTTAGTTGTGGCATTTGCATGAACTAAATTTACACCACTGTAACTGTGCTGTTAGAATAACTACTTGTTCAAGGGAAGATTTTTTATTTATTTATTTATTTTATTTATTTTATTTAAAGTTGGGTTGTAATATACTTCTATCAGAAGATAATTTCTGACTTGAAAAAATGTCATATAACCATTGAATTAAATGCTCCTTGGCTTTTTTAAAAAATAGCATATAAAGTCTATATTAAATGATCTGTGTCTCTCTGTTATATATTCACTTTTTGCAGGAAAAAAAGATTTTTTTTTACAAAAGCAGCTACAAATGAAAACCACAGATTTAATTCTGGACATGAAAAATCTGCAGATTTTTCGTCTTGGAGTTAATATGACATTTATGATACTACAGCTCCTCTCGATACTGCAAATTTAGGAAAATTCTTGCAGGTTTTCTGCAATTTCAAAGACACTTACTCATATCTGTCAGATTCAATTTGATATTCCTATGGAAAAATGAGCCTGCATTTGGTATCTGGCATTTGCATTATTTGGCTAAAGACAGTTTTCTCTTTTTTGCATATTATTCTGTTCTTTGCTAAAGCTGTAGCTCAAAGCAGAAACTTTGAAACTTTTAACACACTTAAGTGGGTTTTTTAAATTAATACATAAAGATTAATTTAAATTGAACATTGTATTGTATTAACTGTGGCAATCTCTTAGCTCAAATACAGAAGTCGAGTAATTCTGATTTTTGTGAAACTGAAGTCAATTGTCAATTGGTAGTTACTTTTGGTATATGTAACAAAATTATAGTAATTGCATTAATACAATACTTAAGATACAAAGCGGTGACATCTGAAAATCATGTAGGTAAATTATGTTTGTAGTGGTAATCTGCTGGTAGCCTATCATAACAGGCCACTGATGTTATGGATCCTACGGCAAGGATGCTTACTATAATAATACCAAGTCTTTGCTGCCAGAAAATAAAAATAACCAGTTACCTTATTGATTTGATTCCTTCATGCTGTAATTACAGTAGGAAAAACATCATGATTGTTGAGAAATTTTATTAGCATTAATTTTTTTAAGGCAGTTTAAACCTTTAAAGATTACTTGAGGTGTTGGAAGGCTGGCGTGGGTCTTTGTGAAAGGCGCAGAATTGTACAAGTACCCTGTTCAGCTGCTTGCCAGTGCCGCTTTGGGTGCCACCGAGATCGCCGTTGGTGGCTCAACCCAAGCCACCACCGTGAAGTCTGTACACCTTGTAATTATGCACCTGCTTAGGTCTGTTCTTTGACCATCAGGTGATTTTCTCTTTATAAATTTGACACTGTTTTGCATCAAGGGTGATGAATCAGTTTTGGGACTTTGAACTTAATTTAGAAGTTCTCATTTACCAGTTGCTCCTAAGTCTGTATCTGGTTTCAATTTTGATAAAGTTAATGCAAAGCACAATTTGAGGGCTTTGGATCTGGTTTTTCCCTTTTGCAAACCATATCTCAGTGCTTCAAAGTCCTGCTTGTGACTGGTTAAAATGAAACACCTAAAAAGATCTTGAGAACTATGTACTAATTACAGGCAAAAATTCTTTTCATTTGGTGTTTATGAATTGCACTTTTAAAACTTTGCCTAGAGGCAGGGAGGAGTGTTGCATAAATAAGATGTTTAAGTAAAATGACTACAAAAGCATGTAATCTTCCATTTTAGTGTATTTCTTCTCTGAATAAGTTATGCTCTAATAAAAATTGAAGAGCAAGTTGCATTTCGAAGATCAGGTCATCGTAATTCATTGACATTAGGCCACATAACTGAATAATGTCTTACTTCAGTGAAATACATCAAATGAGATCAACAATTATGACTCATAAACATGCCTCGCAGGCATAAAACAGCAGGGAATTAGCATGTGAGGCTGATAAATATGCATGTAAATAAGCTCCCAAAGGAATAACATGGGTTTGATTGATAGGTTTAGAATTGGAACATATGTAAACCCCTTTATTCCTCATTCTGGTGTAGCTAAGTAAAGATGCGTTTTACTTGTTAAAAGTTTCAATAACTTTGTAAATCTTAATGCCACATCTGCTTTTGTGTGTGCAGACACGTGTGGGTGTCACTTGAGAGATTGATTGAATTGTCTACGGGGTAGATGCCCTCACACTAAAATTGTCATGTTTGCGTATGTATATCGGAGTGGTTGCATATGTGCGTGCACATGTATACATATTTAGGCACTGCATGTTGGGTGATGCTGAGTAAAAGATTGTTTTGGGGTTTGCTTTACTCAGAATTTACAGGTTTTAAAGTTTACTTTGTAAGTAGAAAACTGAGTTGTGAGTTTTGGTATAAGCACTGGTATATTTATTTTTGCAAATACATTCTGCATTGAAGGTAATTACTAAATATATTACAGAAAGTCCCACTAGTGCTACTACAGTTAAGACTCTGGCAGTGATTCTTTATAAACTTCCATTTTTGTTGGCGTCTTACAGCTTGAGCTCTTATCTACAACTTCAAAGTACCTATCACAGCAGTATCTTTATGTTGATCAGCACAAGTGTTTATGCTGTGCAGAGATTTACATCCGTATTGTTAGAAAAGTATCTAACATACTTTGTGTTTATAAAACATTAACACTTTGCTTTGCCAAATACAGACCAATTGGTTGCCATTGTCATGTGGCCTGGTGTACATCTGCTTTATTACCATTCCCTGCTATTAGGCCATAAAAACTTTTCCAACTGGTGCACACTTACTGAGGTTGCATCACACCGTAATTATGCTAAAGTGATCTTAGACCAGTGGCAGGCAAGATGCAAACCCATTTTCAATAGCATGAAGTGTGTATTGACTGTAGATTTTAGTTATGTGTGGTTTATAGCTAAAATAGTCATTCTGATAAATTTGAAATGGGGGTTGGTATCAGAGATCACAGTTATTCACACGTAAAAACCTCAATTCTGTAATACCTGCCTTTCTCTTAAAGTTACCTTTCAGTGGAAATAAAGCTTGAGCAAAATGACTTCCATCTGTTTAGATTTATAGGGTGGCAGAGAATATATTTTCCAGTTAAGATCAGTAAATTCAGGAGCTACTGCTTAGTTCTGAAAGCCAGCTCTTTTTGCTGCTTAAAAATAAATAAATAAACTTGTAGCACTTAGAGACATCAGCATCAAGTCTCATGTGGGTTCTCATGAAGCAATTTATAGCTACCTTGTATAATTTGTATAGAAATGTTCAGTTGATCCCAGCTCCAACAGCATCAACTGCTTAACCCAGGATGTAACAGCCTGTGATACCACGAAAAAGTGAGCCCTGTATACAGACTAGGGGGGGAGGATTTTGCATAACAGAACCGAATAAGCAGATTGCTACCAGGAACTCTGATGGACCATGTTTCTAGCTGCATAGCACTGTCCTTTTTCACAGAGGATGCCTATATAACTCTTGAGCCAACAGAGACAGAAAATACACCGCTTCCTCCCCACTCCCCCCACCCCAACAATGTGCCCTGTTTACAGTCATGGTCTTGACAGGCTGTCACTCAGTTTCTGCTCCCCGCAAGGAATGTCCTTGAATGGTCCAAGAGAAGCCAGAAAATTGTTGCGAAGTATTTTTTTCATTCACCTCTAGAATTTTCCACATTTTCTCCAACATGTGTGAAGCCACTGGGAAATATGGTTAAATGAGTTAAGCAGACATCACCCATCTGTGCATCTCAGGGAAAATAAAAACAGTGCTGTCCCTCCGAAAGCTTTCTTGGTACGTAACCAAAATCAGAACAACCACCACACTCTACAGCTAAACCTAGGCAAGGCTTTTGCAGGGAGAAAGAGAGGAGCGCTTTGAAAAACTGCTTTTTCTGGCTTAGCCCAGCCTTGCTGGTGCGTGGCCTTTGTGGAATGCGAGGTGGTCCTAACACCTGTGCTCTGCTGAAATGCCCGGAGGCCGCTGGACACCTGAGAAAACATGACTGCGCATCATATCTGCTTCAGACAGTGTTAAAAACCTGGCATTCAGCCCCAGCTCTGTATTTCAGTCCCTTCACAAGCCTAAGTGATTACGTTACAGCCGCTTCCTTGTTCGTATAAATGTTTTATAATTCTGGATAGAAGGCATTGCAAGAACCCTACTTTTGCTCAAGTCTTGATTTACCCTTTAATATTGTTCGTTGCCGCTCTTTCTGCTACTCAAATGATTTGTAATTTGTATCTCTCAAACGGTTCCCACTTGGATTTCTCATGCACTGAAAAGTCAGATGCCTGACATTACTGTGTAAAGTTAAGTGCTTGGGGTTAATGAATGGCATTAAATTTTATGAGGTCATGTCCAGTAGATGTTAAAAGAAGCTTAAGGGAACTTTATCACTGATCGAAATTAACACTTGGCATGAAAGAATGCCTGAGGGAGTTCAGTTCTAAGCAAAAATAAAATCGGTGGTATAAAAACTAAAATATAGAGTCATTGTGATTAATGTAAACATTTTTGTTAGGTAATTGGTTACGTGTTGCAGTAAAAGAAATGAGACCTCATAGTTTGAAAGGAAAGAATATTATTGTATTTAGAAAGCAATTAATGTTTCTAGTCAAATAACAAAAAATTAAATCACGTACAATATTTATATTCTTTCAGTAAACATATAACCTTTGGGGCTATGTTTATCAAATAGTCAAGTCTCCACTTATTTACATTAGTTTTCTCTTTGGGCAAAATGTGTTTTCCCTAGTGGAGTACGTTATTTTGTTTCATTAAACCTTTATTTCTACTCACATGCATTGCTTATATTACAGACCAAATGAGTAAATTCTGTGTACTTAAGTCATCTAAGGTTTGTGTTTTGGGGTGACTGATGGATGGCATGAAAATTCTGTTTCAAAAAGAAAATGGCTACATTAACTTATGGATAGATCTGTTTTGCATAATTATGTGGGGAACTATTCAGTAATTACACTAGTATTCACATGCTGCAATTTTCGTCGTCTTTATTCACTGTCATTCCAACGAGGGGAAATGGAAAACTTGTTCAGATGTATATATTCTTTCTTGCTCTGTCTTATGAGCTGCAGTCACAGCATACAGTACTTTTTCAAATAATGCCTGTGCTCGAGTTAGACACCTCTTGTCTTGAATTTCTCTCCCACAATACGTGCATAAATCCTCCACCCGTAATTCAAGGTCTTCAGTATCCCGCTATGGATATGCCTGCATGGCCTTGGACAAACCCATTGCTTTCATATCTCTTCAGGTTTATGTTGTCTGGATGCAGTGCCTAGGGTAACAGTGTCATGCCTGCTGAAACTTTGACTCATCATGTGGAAGAGTCAAAGTCTTTGGATCAGAGCTTTTCTCCTCTCCAGAGGACAGAGGGGTACCATACCTGTCTTAAAGTACAGCAAGTCATAGGCACATCCAAAATTTTGGAGGTGAAATCAAAAGAAAAGTGAAAATATTTTAGAATTGTAGTCCCTCAGGACTATTCTGTTGCTCTGTTTTACTTGGTCAAAAAATTCCAAGTCAAAAAGCTGATGCTCTCTGATGCTGTGTGGCACTTTTGTCTTGCACTCAGACTCTTTTCTTACTGGCTGAAAGATATTGCACATTCTCTATCCTAGAGGACTGGGGTAACTGTCTGGAAAAATTGACTACTACTTAGCATTTACCCTGTTATTGTGTAAACTAAATCATCAGCGTTATAGAAAACTTTAATATAATTTTTATCTAGAAGAAAAAATCTAGTCATACTTGTATAATTTGCGTTTTTGAAATCTGTTTCTTTCATCAAACGTTTCATACTTGCATCCTTAGTTCGCTCTGAAGTGCCACCAGGGGTTGACACTACTCATCCACTTCAGAGGAGGGCAGGCGTGGTGAACAGAAACCTGTCCCATGATGCATTACACACTTTTTCACAGAAACATCTTGTGGGGAGTTTCTGTCTCAGTACCTGCAACAGAGGGGCCGTTTTTCAACAAATTGCCTTGTACTGCAGCAAAGAAAAGTGTTTTTTGTCATCCTAGTTGCCAGTTTGATATATTTTTATATTCTGATGTAGCTGTGGACTTTCATCTTGTAGACATCTAGAGTTTACTACTAGTGCATCTATACCTTTGCTCTTCAAATTTTTCTAATCTGTCATTCACAGCATACATCTGCTTTTGCACCAGTAAAGTACACAGTTGGTGCTCTCCAAATTATGTAGGGATTTATTATAAAGAATTTTGATTAAAATCAATTGTTTTCATTATTCTTTGGCATATTTTTGGCAGTTTAAAAGCTCTAGCTCAGTACTTCTTTTATAGTGTTCTGTGATGTGTTTTTTCGTCGGCGAAATTGATAGAAAATGTAGGGTACAGCTCCATTTCATGTTCTCTGAGGTATGGGTCTACAGGACACACAATGTAATCTGACAATTAGAAGCCTTAATTAAAACAGCCTCAAATTGTAAGCCTAGGGCTTCTTGTCTTCATCTTATAAACCAAGCTAGGTAGCTTTAAGCTTACGTGTTCCTTTCTGGTGGTGGTTCCTTCTGTATAGTTAATTTGATTAGGATAAGGACCATTCCATTGGCAGCAGGAACATCGCTTTTAGGGTTGAGTATTTCAGTCTGTGTGGCAGTGTTGGTTGTTGGGTTTTTTCTCAAACCATCTTGTACAATCAGTTTGCCAGGTACTGATGCTATCATAAGGCGAAGGTATCCTAACCTGATTTTTTTTTCCAGCAGTGTACTTGTGATTTGTTTTAACTCTGGACACTGCTACTGATGGAACATCTTTAAGTTTTCCCAGATAACTTTAAGCTTTAATTAGAGACTAAGTTGATTTTTCAAGAACACTCACATAATAGATTTGTTAAGGAATGAAAAAACATGCTTTCTGCTGTGTTATGAATGATGGATAAAGGACGTAAAAATTACATGCACTTCTAATATGTTGTGTTCATAGTTCAGTAAACCATTGGTTATCTCTGTACTTGGTTTTTTTTGTTTTTGTAATGCTGCTAAAATGTATTACATAATTATTAAAAACATGTCTTCGTATCAATAGATACGAGCAGAATCCTATTTCTGACTAATTTAACAGAAGATCCTGCAGTTCATGTTGTTATAAGCCCGAAGTAGCCTGTCAGAGTTAAAAATCTGGCTGCTTCCTGCAGTGCTAAAAGGAGTTGTGGCAGGGGAGGAGGAGGCTGCAGCTGGAAAGAGCTGGAGGAGCTGAGCTTCCTGGGGTGACGGGTGCTGTGGGTGCCCGAGTGCCTCTCCCTGGCCCTGGTAGTAACTGTGCTTCCCACATTGCTTCATGTGGGACTTTCTTCACCTCTTACTGTGTGCTTTTAAAACCGTAGCATTTGAGGAAATTCTGGATGTTGGCCAGTCTTGCATTTCTGTGATAACTTCCTAACTTCAAGTTTCTCATCTGCCTCCTCTTCCTCTGAACCAAACCCTACAGTTCAGCTGCTGCCTCTCAGGGGTAGTGCCAGCCCCTCCACAGGATGCCAGATATCTCCAGTGCCTTCTAGTTCCTCATGTGCATGAATTCCCATGTTTCTATTTGCAGCAACAGTGCTGCTGCTTTTATTCTTTCTGGTTACCTCCTGGCCATAAATGCTGTCTGTTATCCCAGTCCAGATAAGCAAGCACCCAGTTACACATGTCGCCACAGTAGCCATGTGGGTGCTCTGATTCCAGGCTGTGCCTCTCTGGATCCATGCTGTAGGCAGAGGAAGGTGGTATGATTTTCACAGTGTTCCTAAATGTATTTACACTCAAGGAAGAAGGTCCAAGAAAGTACATTCTGCTTTCAGGAGAAGCCTTTGATACGAGAAGCACTCGGTAGTGCTGTAAGTCATCAGCCTGCTGTAGTAGCTTCCTTTGATAAGAAACAGCAAAGAAACAAAGCAGAATTGCTCCTGCTCTTTTTAACCTCTGGTTATCCCGAGACCACCTCACTAACTTTAGGAGGTGAGGCTGTGTATCACAACCACATGGCTTCCTGGCCAGGCTGGCCTTTCTCCTGATAAATCTGTTATTCTCAGTTGAAAAACAGCTAGCTTCTTGTTGAAAGGGCAATTGTGTTTCAATAAAAGAGCACTTAATCCTTCCTCGTTTGTCTTCTACTATCATTTAATTTTGGCAAAACAACAGAATGTTAGAAGACTTCTGCTCAATCTTTTCCGCCTCCATTTTTTTTCCTAGACTCAATGGAATATGTATTACTGCTTTTGAATATGAAAACCAAGCTATACTTACATATGATTTATTACCCCAAACAGATGGATTGCATCTATCTATAAGACAGAAATGTGGTTACAAATAGGATGTAATTGAAGTAAATTAAAGGACAATAGTAGCCTTCAAACATAGAAAGAGATGGTATGTTTTTCTTATTGTCAGTGTAAAGGGTCTCTGGAGACCACCTTTTTACAGTGATTGTGCATGTCTAAGATTAAGCAAAGCTGCATGACCAGTGCTATCTCAGGAGGATGCTGAGTCATTAACTCATGTTTATTGCCTCTTGCCATCTTTAGATTATTGCAATTTATAGCTCAAAGGCCTTTTAGGCTGTTTATAAGTTAAAATTAGCTGAATTCTTCTGGATGCAAGTGATAAGTCACTCGGTATTTGTATATCATGGGACGTAAGTTCCTAGCAATGGTGCTAAGATTATTTTCTTTCTGCGTAGTCTAATTGTGCTACTTGTCCCTGATTTTACTGGATTACTCTATCCTCTATTTTGCTAATTTTGCTAATTTGCTGTTTTGTTTAATGTATATGCTCTTAAAGAATTTACTGAAGTTAGAGATTATATTATCTATTAGGTATACAGCTTTCACTTCAATCAGACTACATTAAAATGTTTGTATCTTATCCTGGAGTCTTTCGAGTCACATTTGGTGATGACCTAAGAACTCGTGTAAGTTATACATGGTAAAACATCTGCCAGATTAAATGGCAGATACAGGCTGTAGCACTGAGCATATGAACAAAAATGGACATAATTTATGGTGGACCAAAGAAAGGCACACTAGGAGAAACAGTAACTGGAAAAAAAAAGTTAGAAAAATCGCATTTTAACTACTGCTGTGGATTTTTTTTTTTTTTTTAACAGTCTTCTTGCTGCTGGTAACAAAGTCGATCCAGGCATTACTGGACTAAATGCTTATCGACTTCAGTGGAAGCCATGTTTGCTTATATTGTTAGTGTTGCATGGTTCCCACTAAACGAGTCAGACTGTTTTTTCCATGCATGTGCATTTTCTGAAGTATTTAAATCGCGATTAGCATCACAGTTAAACTTGATCTTCCCATCATGCTCTAAGAGATTATATTAAAGCACCTCTGGATTTAATTTATTTAAGATACCTTGCAATCACCTGAGGATTCTCTTCAATGAATTAGTTCAGTGATATTAGAGTACAATTCCTTATTCTATATATTTTATTGGTTTTAGTTTGAGTACAGTGTATAGCTTAGCCTATCTTGGTAAATCCAGAGGCTTCATCAGGAAAAGAAATATTATAAGTATATACTTATAGTTGAATTTATTTTAAATTGAACTACAAGGGGCTACATTTCTTAAACACTGATGCTACATTCTCATTTCAAAATCAGTCATCTAGACTTCTGTATATCTTTTCCCATCCACGCTTTTTCACACATACATTTTACATGTGGAAAAATGTTATGTTAATTTACAGGCTAACCTAATGAGAGGGTTGGTGTTTAGATTTGTGAACACTCAGAAGTAGAGTTTCACTTAAAATGGAAACCCTCTTATTTTTGTGTGTCTTGATTCAAACTGAAGTGCATAGTCAAAATTATTTCAACAGAGATTTTGCTTGGAGAATACGCAGAGTTTATTCATATATGCGTATACACATATGCAATTGTGATTTTATATGCAAAGATCATAGAAGATGCCACTTGTTTGTAGTAAATCAGCAGTCCAAAAGACATCAGAATTGACTGGGTTGGAGCAATATGCAATACAAGATATTTGTATTATCTCTGTACATTTTTGTTCGTAGCTGCAAACCAATGTGTCTGCCTATCATATTGTTCAGCAGCTTTCTGCAGGGCTAAACAAGGCTTCGATTTTGCACCTCGGTGTCAGCCTTCCTTACCTATTTTCAAATCTGACCACGTTTCACTGTCACAAGATTAGCATGTGTGCAGGTACTCCATTATGCTTTATGTTTGTGTTCCCTTCATAAGTCAAATAAGTTTCTGTTAATGCCTGATACACTTTTCTCATGTTACTGTTGAAGAATAAACAAATGAAATATTTCAGCCTGTGTGAGAGATTTTACTTCTAATGGCAGTTTCACAGTTAATTATCTGCATATTTCCCTAAGTATCATAGTGTAAAATTTTTTATTTCATTCATGGCAAAATATAATATTTTAGGGCACAGTTGTCAAAACTGAAATGCTACCCAAAGACTCAGTACCAAGCAACGCATGCATTCAAAGTATGCATCTAATGCTAAATGAACTTCAGCAAGGGAGAGAGTCAGGTTTGTACTTAAAAGATCGCTCACCAAGAAGTTGCATCGTATTTATTTCAGAAAACTTAAACAACTTGCTCAGAGTGAAATGTGCTTCAACTTCCAGCCTAATAATTATTTTATAAATATCAGAAGTGCTGTGCACTTAATTCTTTAGCTGAAGGCATTATTTTCAGTTTCTGTACACTGCTTCGAGCTTACTCCATTTAATCATTTTAAAAGCTTATTTGCTGTAAATTGAATTTAACACTGTAGTTGCAAGGGTGTTATGTAAAAAGTCCGAAAGATTGTAGCGTAGTGGCTGCTGGTACCCAGGATGGAGCTTCGGAAGGGTAGCAGCGGCTGCATCATCTTAAACTCTGCAGCACCCTCTCTTGACACGATGCAGCAATGCCGGGAGCTTGCTCCCTCGCTCCTCGGGAATCCATCAAAATGCAGAACAGAGGAATCCACGGCTCTGCTACATTTTACTTTTTAAAGATCTAGTTTATGTAGTAAAATCTCAATTTGCCGTATGTTTTGGGATTAGCTCTCCTTTTGTATTTTTTTCTCCTCCTACTTCAATTTTGGTCTATCGGCAGACCCAAATCAGAAAGCTTTAGTCGTCCTAGTCTTTTTGTATTTTATTTTTTTTTCTTTGCTGCAGAGATCCTGAAGACTTTCCAAACTGCATATCTGGTGCTGTAGAAATGCAAATTGTCTGCTCTTTTGTAAACCTTTCAATTGTCAGACTGCTCTCTTTCAAAATAATAGAGGAGCCTGGAATCGCCCATGCTAAAATTAAGAATTTATAACTGTATGGAACAGATGTTTTCATAAACATTTGCTATAATTAATTTCAACTAGGGGATTGAAGGAACAAAGCAGTTTTTCCCTCTTCAAAACTTTATTGCCTTTTCTCCATACAGCGAACTCAGAAATCTTTGCTTTAATATTGTTAATGAAACAAATTTACTCTTCTGTTTGGTTTTCATGGTGAAAAAGGAAAGCTTAATTTGAACAAGATACCAGCCTTTGGAACAATGGACAGATATGCTGTATTTCAAACATTGCGTATAAAGGATTAAAATACAGAGCATAAGTGTTTAGGTGCTCATTTCTGAGACTACAACTCTGTGGTGTTGATTGGCAGAGATTCCTACATATTAGTATAAATTTTATCCAGATCAGTTTGATGAATATTTATCTGTGGAGTAAATAGTATGAAGGAATTTTATGTTTGTAGAGTTGTGAACCTTGGTATTGCAAAAAGCAAAGGAGTCTCGTGGCATTATATATAGTTTTAATGCATAGTAAAATGCTTATTGTATGTTGATTACCCCTTTATACTCACAATAAAGGTCTGCAATCTGTTAAGCAATTTTTTTTTGTTTGCATTATATGAGCAACACATTTTGACTAAAATCATTCTTCCATATTTGTATTGTCACTAGTTTTTTTGCGGATATTGTTTGGCATTTATATAGTTTAGGGCCAGAATTTTGGTGTTATTGTGAAGAAGAAAAAAAATATGCACTGTTGTTCTGTTTTTACTAGTTCCTGTATATCGCATAAATATAATTTGAGAAAAAAAATGTTTAAAGTTTTTAAAAAGCACAGTTGTTTTACACCTGAAAGAACCAGTGCAGCTGCAAGGATTTTTTGAGCAAACTAGAATTCCTGACTGATCTGTCATCTATAAAGTGTGCAAAGAAAAATAGGTAGCTGTCATTAAAATTACATTTCAGCTTTCAATAACCATTTAATGAGTAGCGTAATTATATAAGTATGGTACCTCAAGTACTTCACTCAATAATTAAAAATAATCTCATCTTTAAAGTGAAAGCGCTATAATTATTATTTGACTTAACCAGGACCACTGTTATGATCTCCAGTGGCACCTCAGATTGTTCAAAGTGGTTTTGAAAGTATAAATTAAAATTGGATAAATCATTAAATTATTAAGCTTTAAATATGCTGAAAATGAATATAGCATGGAATTTGGAAGTCATGTTATAAGAATTGACAACCTTAGACTGCAAGCATATATTTGTGTTAAAATTTTCCTTGTCTTTAATCATAAAACACTGCATTAATGATTGAGTGTTTCATATCAACCTCAACTTAAATTTTCACAATTGTTAAAGAAATTTTGTTTTTTAACAACATTTTAACCTTTGATTAGAATACAAAGAAAATATTAGGCAGAGTACAAACCCATCAGCAGAGAGATCTGTCTCCATTTTGACACTTGTAAGCAGGGGAATGCACAGTTTGATTTCCTGAGTGGGACCACTTTTATCATTAATTCGTAAACTGCCAGCCATAAAACCCTTTCATCACTCACACAAGACTGGTAAATCGGTTAGCACTATATAAATATGCGTGTGCCCACACATAGACATGCATATATGTGTGTATGCATACGTACAGAAATAAGTATGGATGTATAGACATTTCTTCAGCATCAAAACATACTTTCAAAGTAAAAAAAAAAAATAGAGTTATTTTTAAGACTAGGAATATATCTATGGAGAAAGGGGATGTCATTTAAGCTTCTTGTCTTCCTGGACTTGCAGCTGGTTGTGACAGTATCCCACCCCGTGCTGAATTTTTGCATCTCACAGACAAAAGCTGTTTTCAGAGAGGTAACAAAGGAGATGAGTGAGAAATGTCAGACATTGTTTTTTTCACATGCTTTTTAGTCGTACTGAGCACATGCTTAAGCTCAGAGTGTTCATTGTACCCGGAGCAAACTTATGCTCTTGAACTGGGGCTCTGAAATGCTATCCAGTTTCTTCTTATTGCCTGAAGTGGAAACTCTGCACTGCACCTTGAAAAAGCTCTTCTTTGAGGAGTGATTATACTATCAGTATAATAGGCTCTTATAAAAGTAAAAATAAGTGTGCATATTTAAATTGGATTTATTACCATTTCTACACATGGTTTTCAGATAATCTTCAGAAAGTGTATTTGGCATCCTCCCTAGTCTGGGCTCATCTGTTCTATGCTGTGTCCATAGCCTCAAATATGTTCTTACAAGAAAAGAGTTACTGCAGATGACAAGCCTGTATGTTCTGGGTGAATCCACCAAACATCCACTTTACAAATCCTTCTCCGTGCATCTCTGAAATCTAAAGAAGCTGGCATTTGAAATGTTATTTTCTGACTGCTTAGTAAAAGCATCTATTTCAAGTTATGCAAGTTCTCTTGAAACAGCCTCCAGCCTTGTCCAGTTGTACCAGGACCAGCTACCCAAATCCCAGCTCCCTTTAGCCCTCAGTCTCCACCTACAAGAGCAGCCTTAACTAAAATAACGCAATAGAACTGAATTCTTTCAGGAGAAAGTATTCATTGCCAGGAAGAGAAGTTTGCCCCACTTAACACAGCAGCAAGAAAGGTTGACAGATGATTTTCAGGACCTTTGGAAGGATGCTGCCTTGTTTTGTTAGTGTATTAAAAGCAGCGACTGCTCTAGTAGATACCTTAGCCATCCTTACTTAGATACTGGTGCTTTTTATGGTACTGGTTTTTTCCCTTCTCTTTCCCATGAAAATGTGATAAGATTTATTTTACCCTTTTTTCCCCCTCCTAGCTTTTGTATTTGAAATTTGGAAGCCTGTTCAGGAGGTGTTGGGTAGGGTTGTTAGAGCATCCTCTGTTTCTTCAACAGAGCCCTTCTTCCCATTTTCCATTGTCAGAAGGGATCTAGAGATTAGGATAATACTGAATCACTTAAGATTTTTAAAGAGAACCACAAATTCTGTTACCAGCAGTGTGAATCTTATCTTCATAACTGTTCAGTGTACATCCTAATAATGCCCAGGATCCCACCAAATGTTCCTTGTGGGATCCTGATGAAAGAACAACTGTTAGCACCAGGATTCTGGTTTTCTTTGCAGAGTCCTGTCGACTCTTCAGGCAGAACAAGTGGTTTAGTTGCAAGTTGATAAAGGTCTTCCATTTTTTGAGATATTTTTTAAAATTCATGCTTCAAAAAGGAAGAAGGTTATGTTGCCATTTTTGAAAAGCGTTCCAAAAGATATTTTTCAGCATATGAACTTAGCATTATGCATCAGTTTTCTTTTCCAGTCAGACTAGCGGGATGAATGAATGCTTAGGAGTTGCCTGAGTATAAATAAAGTGTAGTAGTGCACTCAGCACCCATTTTGATGTGCTGTTTCCTTACAAACAATTGCCCAATATTGCTGGACCTAGCCATATGGCTTTAAAAGAGACTGAACATAGTTCACTCATTTCTCTGAATGCTCAGGATCAGATGTGGAGATGGGTAATGTATGAAAAAGCATATTACTTAAAATTGTCCCAATATGGGAGGCTATTTTCCAAGATAAGAGAAAAAAACGAACAGGTGGTTGTTAATAATGGGAGGGTCGGCTCCTGGATGAAATATCTGGTGTTGTTAATTTAGTTAAATTTAGTAAACAAAAAGCAGATTGATTAAGTAGGATTTCCATTTTCAAAATAAATTGAGAGCTAATTAGTGAAATCAACTGGACTGAGCAATTTTAGACTAAAATATAGTAGAGGTTTGGGATTTATTTTATACAAAGGTGCAAAAGTTAATAAAAAATGCATTCTAAATTAGATGAGAAAACACACTTGGAAGGAAAGTTCTGTGCCAAAATGAATGATTAAGTAGTTTTGAAAGAATGTCTTAAGTAAGCAAAGATCCTGAAAGAAGCAGAAAAAGTTTGATCTGTAAAGACAACCTCCTGGATATCAGAGAGTGCGAGGTTATAGTGATAATTACCAAAAGTTCAATTGAAATAGATCATAAGAAGAGAATTTAAATTAACAAGAAAATATTATTTGACTATGTAAAGAAGCTTTCTGGTGAAGAAAACTAGAACCATTGTGCAGTGTGAATGGACAGTGAAATTAAATGTAAAACAGGTATGGTCTGAACATGAAAAGTTTTCATTTTCAGTAAAAAATAAAATTCAGGCAAATACCTGAAAATAAAAGATAGTATTGGGTAGATATAATAAATTAGCTCAACCAATATAGATTAAAGTATCTGACTTGCAGAGTAACTGTCTTTCAAGGACCCTGACAAATACTACCACTTGGAACAATTTTTTAGTCTTTTAGTTCATGGCTGATACCCTGTATTTGAAGAAGAGGAAATGTAGTACGTATACTTAGGGTAAGAGAAAAAAGGTGATAGCAAATCAGCTGCATAAGCTGGCTGTTAGCTCTGCAGGGCTGTAACAAAGCTTTTAAGGAAGAAGTGAGAGAGAAAAGAAAACCAAATGGCATAACTTCTAGTGCTGTTTTTTTGCTAAATGGGAGATTGTACCCAGAGAACCTTCTAACCTTTCAAAATAGACATTAAGGAAATACGTTAAGTCTGTCTGGACCTCAGTAAATTGATGTAGTTCTACAGGAGATGTTATGAAATAGAGAGGATGGAGATTAGTGAGCTATAGTAATTATAAGATTAATAGAGAAAAGCAGATTTTAATGAAATAATTATTTTTAGTGGAGTTCTTCAACAGTTTGTGATGGAAATGATCTTATCCAATATTTTCATTCATTGTCTTGCTATGAAGTGAGAGACTGCACTGATGGACTTTTATGAAGAAATAATATTAGAAGGTAGAATCCAGTGGAAGCATAAATAGAGAATTCAAGTAGGACTTGCCCTTTCTGAGGAAGAGAGGACCAGAAACAACATGAAATAGCATGAAATGGATGATTGTACTAGCAAGAATTTTTACTGTAAACTACAAACTTCTTTTTGTATATAAAATTTGAGAGTAAATATGTAAGAATGTTGGTTAAGGATGGCTGTAAAACTGCATGATGGTGTGGTGTGAAACTTTCAGTATGCTGTGTGCAACTTCTGGCCCTTCTTTTCCATGTGTGAGAAGGACTGATTTAAACAAAACAGGGAATAAGGAAAAAGGCTGAAAGAGCTTGACTTCAGTAAGCAGAACAGAGGACACAGAGGCGCGTGATGTTACCTGTAAATGAATTAAGGAAGTACACAGAGACATAGAAGAATTATCAAGCTAAATGAAAGGTTGGGCAAGAATAAATAGCATAACAGGACATTAATAAATTTGCTTGGAAAAACAGATTATTCTATCTGGCTTTTATCAGTCCTTCAACAGAAGTAATTATTACAGAGAGGAAGGTTTTCTTGTAATCCTTGGTTTCTGTGAACATCACGGTTCTATGTACAAACAGCCCCCAGGATGTAAAACAAAATCTTTTGTAGATGTGTCACTTAGGTAGTTTCAAAGAAGCTTTGAACTTGTGCTATGACAAAAAAAAATTGGTATCTCACAGTCAACTCAAAATTTTTCACACAGTAGATGAACTTTTACCTTCTTTGACTTAATGCTAGTAAAATCAAGTTCATCTGTTTATATGTTATACCTCTGTAATCTTTTACTAGTAAAATTGTGTTAAATAAAATGAGAAGGGTCTCAATAAAAACTTTAGGTGAAATGAAATCTCAGATATTCATAATATTCAGACTCTAAGTTGAACATGAAGGCTGGTTGTCTCTCTTGCCAGCTGTAAAAGTTTGAAGGTGTAATGTTGAGACTTGTCTATATAAGTTTTTTCATAAACTAAAGGTACCACGTATGGTAAAATCAGTTCAATTCTCATCAATATTGTGTTATGTATTTTCAGGGTTTGTCTTATAACAGAGGTGTTTTCTTTTATTTTTGTATTAGGAGGATCAAATGAAAATGGAAGCACACACCACACCTCAGATTCTGATGGAACATTTATGTCTTACAGGTTGGCAATTTTTTAATTTATTTTCTAATTTTACAAAATGTGAATATAATAAGCAGCATAATGTATTTAAAGCAAAAGAACATGTCCATGTATTTTAAGAGTATTCTACAGTCTCAATTGCAACAGTCCGTAGTCTAAAGGACACGAAGGACTGAATTAAAGAATTATCTGAAAAGTTATTTTCTGGATTATTATGTTTTTGAGAAAGCTGTTCAAAATGGTTAACTAACAAAAGTACAGGATGTTTGTAAGCCTAAATATTTTTAAGGGTTTGTTTGTTTGTTTTCCAATGTATGCAATAAAGTAGACATTCTCACCTAAGCTCATAGCAGATAGGCTAACTGTTTTTGAAATATTTAACTCACTAGGGATTGCCTTTTTGATCTTCTCCAAAGTTAACTGGACCTGCGGAACTGTACTTGCTCGTTATTTCAAGTCAAGAAACAAAGCCAAGATTTGTTAAATTTGAGGTTTTCTGACAGGAAAATAATACTTCAATTCTATTGGTAGTAAACATCAGTTAAAAAAACATCATGCTGAGAAACATTCTGAGTTGGGTCTTGCTTGGTTACATACCAGAGGGTGTCTTGTGCTCAAAGGCAGAGGAAGGTGCAGACATGTTGATTCATCTTTCAGCCAGGAAAATACCGCCTCTGCTACAAATGCTAAATCTTTGTCCTTGTGACTGGTAAACTAGTAGCAAGATTTGTGCTAACCAGAATGACTGCATGTGATCTTGATGCTTAAGTATGCTAAAATCAAACAAGCTTACCACATGATTATTTGGGATTCATTTATTGAGCTACGTTGGATGGCATCTTTTTCATTGTAGCCTACTGGAGTCTGTACTTTAAAGAGGTACAGGCAGGCAGACTGGAGGAACCTGCCTGGTTCCTGTCCTGGCTGCAGCTGGCTGGGTGGGAAATGTTGCCCCGTCTTGCAGGCAGTGAGCTGTGCCGGGCCTCAGGAGCCTGCAGGTGTGGGATGGCAGGGAGGAACACAGCGCTTGGAGAAGCTGTTGCAGGCTGGAGACTGCTGAGGAGGGCAGGGAGCAAGCACCCTAGTCTTGAGGATGTTGAAAGAAAGAGTTTTTCTAAGAACCTGGAGCAAACAGCAAAGAGTTTGTTGCGATTCAAAGACCCAGAGGAAGCTTCTGGACTGAGAGCAAGGTTGGAAAAAAGGGTGAGCCTGCAGGGAAACAGTGGGACAGGGGAGGTTTGATTTACAAATCCTTCAAGTTTTCCGTATTCTAGTAAGCCTGCTGTAATGAAACCTACTTTGTGATTATATAAAACCTTTTGAGGGTAGTTAGCATGTTCACTTTGAGATAAATGTGTTAGCAGATCCATTTCAGGGTTCTGCCTGAATTGATTTCTTGTCATATTTGTGTTCTCTAATGATAGTTCATCATACTATCTATGGTAAAAGAAGGTCTCAAATATACCGTTCAGAATAATCTTCGGGTTTTTTTTAGGTGAGAAGCATATGTAGATACAGAGACCACAAAGCAGTCTCTGAAAAATAGGCGAGATAGAATTTAGCCAGAACAGCAAAAGGAAGGAGTTGAGAGCTTGGTCTGCCATTAATTCCAGGACACTTGTACCTGAAAGTCCTTAACTCAAGAGCCTGAGCTGTTGTACCTGCCAAGGTAAAACTTGAAGAAGCCAGCTTCAGCAATGCTGTGGTGGGCCTAAAAGAGCCTGTGGTTACAGGAGACCAAACTGTGGGACTAGGGTCTGACCTTTTTTTCCTACTCCTTCTTCCCTCATCCAGTGACACTCCTCTCTCAGTGAGCCAGTCCAGAGGGCTAAACTAGTCCAGCCTAAATAAAGGGCAACAAATAAGTTGGCCTTTGTGTCTCCATATTCCTTATGCCTAAATGCATATAATAAATATGATGTTGGCTACGACTTCCACTGAATAATAATCCTATTCTGTCAGAGAAGATTACAGCCCAACTTACAAAACTGAAGTTAATTAATATTTTAAAAGCAGTCCCATATAACACTGCCAGAGTATTATTGTTATAATTAAAGGCAAGATGATAAAGCAAGATAGTACTGTATATATAAACATATACATATATATATACACACACTCGTCTGTGTGTATACACATAGATATATATAAAAGAAGCATCTGACTTTTAATTGTTGGCAACCTAGCACTGTTATTAAGTAGTATTACAATGTTTAAGGTATGAAATGAATATTTTCTGCTCAGTAGCAAGTAACTCCCATCATATAATGAGACTGGCTGTAAATTTGCTGGTTGGGTTGAATATTGTGTTGATAGTTACAGTTCTGTACTGCACGTTATGTAAAAGTGAGCATCCAATCCTTATGAAAAATGAGAAGTGAATCTTAAACTACCTTGCAAGATAAAGATGGTAAACGGTTGTTATTTCTTTAAGGGCTCATTAGATTCAGACTTTTTTTTAGGGTACTGTCAATGAGTAAGTTAGTAATTTGATAAAACTGATTATAGTCTTGTTTACCTAATGTGGCTCAGTCTATTGCATTTAAAAAAGACTGGCTAGTGAATTTTTGCTCTAAAAGAGGCAAAGGCACCTTTGGATCATGGTAGATGTGCTTACAGAAGGCTAATAGATGCTGGAAAATTTTACTGAAATGTTACTGGAAATTGTTACTGAAATGAAAGCTGCTGTGTGTTTTATCAGTAGCAGTCTCTTTTCAGTTTATTTAGGAGAAGAGGCAGCTGCAGATGTTTAAAAGTATTTGACTGAATGTGTTTTGCTATTAAAGTACTCTTAAGAGCATATGTTTTTACCACAATAAAATAATTATGGAGCAGGGGGTGTTACTTGATTCCACTTTTTGTTTTAAAGGACAGTTGTACACTATCCAGTACAAGACTCTGAATGTGTGTGTCTGTATTAATAAAGGATGTCAGATCATTATCCTTTGATGTATTTATAATGCTCCAGAGCTATTTGTATGGTTTTATTTTTAATAGGATGGTGTCACCTTAGAGTTTGTGGCTCTTGCTTTGTTGATTACGGCACAGATTTAATGCTGATTATGTTCAGATAGTGAGCATTTCCCTTTAGGTCATAAAGTTCATAAGTAATGTAAGTGAAAAGCACATGTGACTGGCACGTACTTCTAAATATTCTGTGATTTTGTGAATGTGTCCTGACATGTCACAGAGAATTTTCTAGTTGGTCTTCAGGCTCTGATGGACATAGTCTTTGTGTACTTGGGAAGAAGCTTTACTAGTAAGAAATTATGAAATTTTCTAGAACTTTGTTATAAAAAATTGAAGTTCAGTATTAGAAAAATTTGGACAAGAATTTAGACATACAGTAAATCTTGTCTCATCTTTAAAACATAAGAAACTTGAGGAGAATATTTTGGCTCTGCTCTGCTGTATCATTTTACTGCTATGGTTAAAGCCTTTTCTGGATGTGCAAATCAGACGGTGTTAACCAACAGGAAAAGAAAAATAGGTGTGGGTCTCTAGTTTCAGTATCTGCAATGCAGTGCCACTGGAAAAGTGGAAATACTGTCTTTCTCCTGCCTTCCCAAGGGCAGCTGACCTTCTCCTCGCCAAAGAGGTGAACCCCTTGCCAGCACATATGACTACAGACTATTACATTAATCTGTTTAGCCTCAGTACCAGCTGCTTGCATGTTTTTAATTATCTTATTAGATGGTATAACAGTGACCTATGAAATAAAATGAAGGTGAGTATTTTTTAACTTTATTTTACAGGCTGTTTTTCTAAATATATTTTAATGACCTAATTATGACTTTTCGGGAGAGCCATTGATGCAGACATTCAATTTGGCTGATAGACTCTAACATCTCAAGGACACTTATTTTCTCCCAAGGTGGATTCATACATTAATACTGCTTCTAATAAATATATAGCCTTAAAAAAAAAGCTCAGTTTTTATACTTGCATTGTTAACTTACTTTATGATTCAGAGATCCTGAATCCTGGATAATTTTTTAATACATCTCTGCACTTGTGTATAAGTTTAATTTCTACCCCATGTATCAAGATAAAGTTCTTTCCTGTGTGGCTTAAACTCCATGACAAATGATGGTTGCTCAAAGTTGTGGGTTATATAGGCGATCTATATTCCTCCTTCTGTTGATATTTCAAACAGGGAGAAGATCCAGCATAAGAAAGACTTTCCTATTCCATTTTCTTCCCCTGACTTCTTGCAGATTCTGCTTACCAGATGTTTTCTTTCTTACTGCAAAAAGGGAATGTGGTCCTGCTGACTGAGGCATGTTTCTTGTGTGCCAGCCAACAACCGCAGGACTGACACTGAGCATACAGAAGAAAGACGGCAAGGGGTGCAAGCTGTTCCTCCGTGTTTCTACCTCCTTCCAAAAGGAGATAGTGAAACTAGTTTGATTTCTCTTTGACCTATGGCTTTTCTTGGCAGCTGAGCCAGAAATGGCTACATAGCTTCTTTCCTTATATGTCAAAGGTGTAGCAAAGATGTAGGCAACTTACATACCTCCGCCTTGTGGGAAACTCTTGCCTTAATCTGTTAAGAAGCAGTCCATCCCCATATACACAAGCCTATTTAATCTTGTTTATAAACAGGTGAAATTTCCTTGTTGTTTCACTTTTAAACCACACCTATGTAATTACAACCTGTTTTTCCTAACTTTGTCCACTATGTGTCTACATAATCAGGATCTGTAAAGAACAAGCTTGTTTCTATTGGGTTTTTCAAATATTTCGAGATACAGAAATCCAGGAATAGAAGGCAAAAACATTCTCTGCTCTGTAAGGAGAATTCTTAGTGCTTGCATTCTTCCTCTTTTCTCACAAAGAAGTAGTAAAGCTGGCATGTTTGTTTTGTCTTACCTAGAACCATCTGCTCAACACCATCCTGGTTGATGCCATTTATGTGCAAAGTGGCCTTTTCAGTAGAAGTTCCTTTTGTCTGAAACCCTGTAAACTCTCTCCCTGAATTTTGTGATTCTTCTTAAAGGTTATGTGCTTATAATCTTTCTCTGGATGGGATGTTCTGTGCGAGTACTCTCATTTTGTCCCTGTCTGTGAAGACATGGGCAATTCCATCTTGCAGATCTCATATTTTACACCAAAAGAAGGTGACGCTTTGCACCGATCGCAAGTTTCCTCCAATAGCTTTATTCTTCAAATCCAGGAATATCACTGTCACACTTCCTGAGAGCTTAGAAGATTTCTGGTTGTCTCTGAATTCTTCAAAATTATTTTTTCTTTTCCTATTCAAGGACCCTTATGTAATTTCCAGCTCCATCTTGTCCAACTTCTTTGTTGACTTCTTCCTTCCACAGCTGATCCACTCTGCACTCCTTGTGTGTTGCCTTAAGGAATTTGCAAAGGATGTCATATGACAAGGAAGAATAAGTTGTCATTAAGGAACTGAAACCTCATATGCAACATACTTTTTCCAAGATCTAAACATTTCAATAGATATAAATTGTGATTTTTTTTTTCATACTTTTTGTGTGAAAATTATGTTGCTATCTGAAGAGGTAGAAATGGTAATACAGACTTACTTTCTGGTTTTGTGCAGTGTGATCACTTAGAAAACAGGGGAAATTAAATTTAACAAATTTACTTAAAGCCTGAGATGCTTTCAACAGAGAATCAGAAAGCAAGGATTTAGTGCCAACATGTTTTATTGGCAGAATGCTTCTTGGCCAATTGGTAAAAAAAAAAAAGAAAGACTTAGTGCATGAATAAAAGCCATGGAAGGGAGAATGGTAGTTTCCTTCTGTCATCCATGGAAAGAAAGTGAAAATTTTGGTTGACTCTTCATTTATTCTGTTGTGCATGAAAGTTAGTGTGTATACCACTGATACCACATTCGGCCGATGCCATTATTTACCCTTACTAATATTTAAAGTGCTTTTCATTATGGATTTCCTTTACTTTTCTACTCTCATAAATCTTTGAACTATCATGGCATTTGGGAGAGGTGACTAAGGACTGAAAAGAAGCAAATGTCACTCCTGTCTTCAAAAAGGTTAAGAAGGAGGACCCAGGAAAGTGGGCCATTCAGCCGCATCTTGATCTCTGGGAAGGTGATGAAGCAGCTGATCCTGGGAGCCGTTTCCAGGCACATGAAGGATGAGAAGGTTCATCAGGAGTAGTCAGCATGGATGCACCAACGGGAAGTCATGCTTGACTAACTTGATAACAATGAAATGACTGACATGGTAGATGAGGGGAAAGCAGTGAATGTTGTCTACCTGCACTTCAGGAGGCAGGTTGGAAAAATTTCAGAAGTATTTTCTTCTTCTTTTTTCCTTTTATTTTTAATGAAGATTTTCCTTTTTTGTAAGCACTGTTAATCCTTTAGTAAACTTGATAGAAAAGAAAGGACCCAACTGAATTGCTGCTATGATTTTCATTTTAGCACCCACAACTTTTCACAATTCTTCCTTCTAACACAAAATCTGGCACTAATGAGTTTGAAATATTTATTAAAAGTTCTGAAGGTCAGTGGGTCTAAGTAATGCAATGAACTTCATCATTGTCATCCATTTAAAACTCAGAACTCACACTGTCATTGCAGGAACATGACTAACACCAACAGGTGAATGACACTGTGTTTTTCTTGATGCTAAGGTGCACTTTTTAAGATCTTAATCATGTTGGCATTAGCTTCTAGTCCATGAGATGCACAACAATGTAAAAGTAAGAACATCTGCCATAGAGCTGGGAGTGAATTCTTGGCTGAGTTTAGGAGCAAGAGATCCTGGAGAGGGTCAGTTCTTTGCTGAGTACTGCCTCAGTGCTCTCAATAGCTCAGTGGGGTTTTAAATGGAAGAGTTGTGTACCGCACCTTTGTAAAAACACTACTGAAGGTGAAATCAGATACCGTGATTCTCCTGCACTCTGCTCAAACTACATCTGATGGGTGATTTAGTTTTGATTAAAAAAAAAAATAGCACCACCTAGAACTCTTATGTAAAACTTCAGTGCAGAGCAGCAGGTTTGAGGAATTGCACTTTTTAATCCAAAGAAGCTTGAAGACAAAAGCTTTCTCAAAATAATGTACAATTGAAATCAATCTAAAGAGCAAATCTAAAGACTTGCTTTTAGTAAGACTTCGTGGTTTTTAATGATGGTAATAAAACCAAGTCAGTTTGAGAGATTAAATTTATGTCATGAAATCACTTACTCATTTTCTTATATCATTGCACGCAAAATGGGTGGATTTACAAAGTTAAGATGGAATTAACAACATTAACTAGAATTTTGCATCTATTACCGTGCACATCATAAAATCACCTGAGTTTTGAAACTGGATGCATCTTTTTAAATACTGTCATGACTCTCCCAGTTCTAGACCTGATCTAGTTAGTCAGGTGTGAGTAAGCAGAAACATATTGGCATTTTGGGGCATATTCCTGCAAAAATTATCTTCACCCTCTTACATCCGTTTTTTAGTTTGATGAAGCTGTAGCTTTTAACTTCTGTTCCATACTCTTAACTTTCTTGTTTCTTAAAGAATGCAGATATCTTCATATAACAAGGGTACACGCATGTGAACATACAAAGTTCACAGAGCTCTGGTTCACTGTGGGTATGAATTAGCAGAAGAGTGAAATAGCAGAAGGGAACTCTCATCAGGAGAACTGGAAAGTAAATGTTCTACATGTACATGCAAAGAATCTCAAAGTTCTTGGGGAGTTTTAAATGGGAAGCCTTGACTCTGCCACTGGCAAATGAGTTACGATACAAAAATAATAGTTGAACATAACATCTACATTTTCTTTTGCCATTCTGTAAGTGTGTCCATGAAGTAGGAAGTAGAGAAGGACAAGCTGTTGAAACTTCAACTTTGAAATGGCTGTAACAAGAGTTCTTCTCCAAAAGCTGATCAATTAGAGGGTTGGAAGTAAAGTGCTCTCCCAAGGCTAAACCTGGCTCTTTGGCTGAGAAGCACTAAGGCGAAGTGGACAATTTGAAGTGAGGAGAAAGGTATCTTGGGGTTCTGCATTGGTTCCAGTGCTGTTAGGATTGGTCCTGGATGTGTCCCACTGCCAGTACAGCCTTATTTCAGTTCACAGGGCTGTACTAGACACGCGCCAGTAGCTTAAGGAGCGTAGCTAGCTAATAACCTTAACTTTTTGCTGGAATGTTTACCATAAGAAAATGATTTTACCTTTCTTCACGCAAACCTTTTTAACTGTGTGTCAGCCAAAAGTAGATGAAACCTGAACTGTTCAGAAAAATCTGCCCTTTGAATGTTGAGCCTCCCAGCAGTGCATCCATGCATATTCACACTTACATGGCTGTTAACTCTGCCTCGTATCCTGAGGCAGGAGTTTGGGAAATAGAGGAAAATACATATATTTTCCAAGCAGATTGATAAGCTTTCACATTAAGGCTGTCAAGTGGATTTTCAGGGTAGCAAATAAAAATCCGTGTGTTTCAGAAATGGTTTTGTTTTAGAAACTTACTGCTTATTACTTGACACTACCTTTCAATTGTTCTTTCCCCCTGTTTATATAGAATTAACTCTGTTTCCATTACATTCCTGGCTGTTGCCTCACTTTTTTCTCAAATGTTCATTTTATGGCATAATAAATAATACAAACTGCGCATGTTTCTTGGATTTATGCAGTATCTTTGAAAAGAACTGTTGCCTCTATTTAAATATAGATACTACATTCACTTATTGATGTTCCTATCAATAAAGACCTCATATTGCAAAACATATGACACAATAATTGGAGAATTTGTTTGCTTGCTTGACAGCCCGTTTAGTAGCCTGTTGCTTCATTGGGTGCCTCTGGGGAACTGAGTTTGGGTCTTAACATTTTAAAAAGCACATTCAGAAGATTAACAAAAAACAGTATGAAAAAGTGAAATTGGCTTTTCTGAAAGCATGCACACCATTTTGTTTTAAGATTATTTTGCCAATACTAGCAGCACTGCTCAAGAGTTTTCCTTGCATCTCTATCAGACTGTCCATTTTGTCCTTCAATATTAGTCTAGACGGTGGGAGATTTTAACTTCCCTGATGTTTGC
>NW_010198066.1:483-1810 GCF_000695765.1 Mesitornis unicolor | reverse complement strand
TTGTGTGAGCTCTGGGCCCTCAGTGCAAGGAGGACAGAAACTGCTTGAAAAAGTCCAGCAGGGCCAAAGTGATGGAGGGAGTGGAGCATCTCCTGCTGAGGAGCGGCTGAGGGAGCTGGGGCTCTGGAGCTTGGAGCAGAGGAGACCAGGGGTGCCCTCATCCATGTGATCAATGTGGAAAGGGCAGTGTCAGGAGGAAGGAGCCAGGCTCTGCTCTGGGATGTCCAGTGACAGGACAAGGGGCAGTGGGAGCAAGCTGGAGCACAGCAGGTTCATGTGAACATGAGGCCAAACTTTGTCAGTGTGAGGGTCCAGAGCATGGCCCAGGCTGCCCAGAGAGGTTGTGGAGTCTCCTTGTCTGGAGACACCCAAAGCCCTGGCCGTGTTCCTGTGTGACTGCTCTGGTGATCCCGCTCTGTGGGGGTTGGACTGGGGGAGCTTTCCAGGTCCCTTCCAGCTCCTGATATTCTGTGATTCTGTGATCTGTGAAATCTTGTGTAGCATCAGCTCCACACCAGCCTCACCATCATCAACGTCCTGCTCTGGATTTACACAATCCTTGCCCAAAAAGCTCCTATTTCAACCACCATCAGCCATTTTGCACCATTCCTGGACATTTTCAACCCTAACAGGATGAAAACGTCACCCCAGCACCTCCTTTGAGCTCCTCCTGTTCCACCAGGCAGGTCCTGGGGAGAACGCAAGGGCAAGGAGGAGCCGTTTGCTTTTGCGCTCCATGGAGGTGGATAACGCAACACCCTGGAAATGCTGGATCCACGCAGGAGTGAGCAGCAGAGCCCGCAGGCACCGTTTGGTAGGAAAGGAGAAAAATCAGTGTAGGGTGGAAGTAAAAGGGTTTGCTGTGATATTTTGGCACCTGTAGCAAAGAGGAGCGTGCCCAGCCCCTCAGGTTGTTACAGAACCTGTATTTGGGTGGGTGTGAGAACAACAGCAGCCAACATGAAACAAAACCCAGCGAGGCTCTGGTAAAGCAGAGAGGGGCCTTCCCCAGCCCAAAACCTGCCGAGGGGACAGGAGCCAACTGGTGCTGACTGGAAACAGCCCCCATTGCGTCTCTGGGTGCTGGGATCTTCCCCCTCACACAGCAGCGACCCAAACCCCTCTGTGCACCCCAAGGCGATGCAGTCCTTACCAAAAAAGGTGCTGGTGACCGCGTCCCCATCCTCGTGCTTCTGCTGCAGCTCCCGCAGCTGCTGGGACTCCTGGCACACGTAGATGGTCAGGCGGGGCCGCACCATCCTGTGGACACAGCAGAGGGTGATCACCATTGGGTCTGCTTAAAGACACCTCTAGGTCCCTCCCTGGT
>NW_010198066.1:0-452 GCF_000695765.1 Mesitornis unicolor | reverse complement strand
GAAAGAGGAGGTGGACAAAGTCATCCTGAGGCAAAACCATCGCAGTCATCCCCACTGCGGTTTGTGTGAGGACAGGATGAAGTCCCCTTGATATCTACATCAACAGCAGCCATAAAACCCTGTATTTCCATCAGGGTGGACACAGCAATCCTGTGCTCTGGCCACTTTGTCAGCCCCATTAGCAGTGGTATTCAATGTGATCATCAACGACCTGGGCAAGGAGTAAAGGGCACTGTCAGCAAGCTTGGGGATGGCACAAAATTGGGAGCAGTGGCTGATGCTTCACGGGCCTGAGCTGCCATTGAGAGACTTGGACTGGCTGGAGAAATTTCATGAAATGCAATTCAACACGGGCAAGTGTAGAGTCTGTATCTGGGAAAGAACAACCACATGGACCAGTACAGGCTGCAGACTGAGTTGATGGGGAGCAGCACAGGGGAAAGGACCTGGGG
>NW_010198065.1:1634-2849 GCF_000695765.1 Mesitornis unicolor | reverse complement strand
CCATCCAGCCAGTTTTTAACCCAGCAGAGTATGCCCGTCCAAGCTCATTTTTCAAGAAGTAGTAAAATTGGCCTTAGCAGTCATTAAATAACAAAGTGGTGTTGACAATACAAGTAAGCAAGGACACAGTGTCTTATTAGAAACTAGGACTGTCTCTCCTTCCAGAAAATGTGGCATAGGACACTATGTGAACAGCACTGCACAAGTGCAAAAAATGCAGTTGTGCTTCCACAAGACAATTCTCCTCTGAAAATTCATGATATGAAGCAATTTCAAAAGCAGCTCAACCTTTAATTCTTTTCTCTGCTGGCATGGAGAGTGATGGCTAATGTTGAATTCTATCTTGAACTTCTTCCCATCTTAGATGGAAGGGAGGCAGTAACAAAATCTGAAAAGATCTGACAAAAAAGCTGAAGAGTTTCAAGGGGAGAATGGGGATTTTTAGAGACAAAAGTCTATTCTTGGCCTGAATCAAAGCAGCTTCCTCTTTTTCTTTTCCATTACAGGTAAATCTAAGCAGCTACTCTGAACTTTTCTGTATATTTAGAAAGAGAATAAATAGCACCTTTGGTAGAGAAAACAGGCATCTCACAAATGTAGTACTGGTAGAATAATCTTTTGCAAGGAGGCAAGATGCTCAAGTCTGAAAACTTACTTTCAGACATGAAACAGTTCTTAAGAATTAGACAAAATGAAAGTAGGTATTCTATTTCAGAAAGAACAGATCAGAAGGCGACTCCTTATGTGTTAAGGTTAAACTAAGTAGAAGATGAAGACTGGTAGAAGATCAGCAGTATTTAAAAAACACTGACTCTCCGATCACTAGGAACACAGACTTGCTCCTAAGGACAGTAAGAAGTCACAAACTGCTGGCTGAAGTTTCAGACTCTTTTGTAGGCTATGCAGCCCCATCAGAAATTCAACAGAAACTGCTGGTTAAAACAATGGGCTTGGATCCATAGTTCTACAGAATAAATTGCAGCAAATCATAAAAAACGTTTCAAATAGTTTACCTCCACAATCACCTATAATCAGTTTTACTGAAACAATTTTTTCTTCTCAAAACAAAACAAAAAAACCCAAACCCTACCACATACTGTGAGGCAACTGTCCAGTTGGTTCCCTTCTTACCTAATGTCTCCTACCAGCCCTAAGCAGTAAGACTGCCAGACAGAAATTCTACTTCATGGCTTTACATCTTTCTTTAATTTCCTG
>NW_010198065.1:0-1558 GCF_000695765.1 Mesitornis unicolor | reverse complement strand
CATTCCTGCATCTTCAGTAGCTAAACAATGTCAAACACACTTCTTCAGTATAATGAAAAGCCATATAAAAGTAGAAAATTACAGAATTTTACAGTGAGTATCAAATATCTGTATCAATAAAAAAGCAACAGATGCAGTTTGAGGATGTACTATTTGTTAAAATGGAAAATATTGAGGTTAATTACTTAAGTTTCATCTTAAAGTGTTATCTCAATGAATGAGTCTCTTACCATGTGTTTATTAATGTGTATTACCAGAGTAAATTAGATATGATATTGTTAATAAGATGCAGTAAGATTCTCTTACCTCCAACATACAGCGGAGAATCAAAGTTCAGAGTGGATTGCTTGGACAAATTGGTAATTATCTTGGGGCTTCCTCCATCAATAGATAAAGACAGAATCTGATCCATAGCTAGCAGCTCCACAATGTGGAAATTGCCATCATTAATAGTTTCCACACTGCAAAGCAAACATTAATATTAATTTTAAACAGTTGACGGTCTGGTTAGAATAGTTTTTGGTCTTCTTCCCCTTTAATAGTACAGTTTCAGAACATAACTTCTTCAGGAGTACAGTCTCCTGAAAACTTCTTTTTAAGCAAAGATATGCATGCAATATAATACCCTTCAATTACACTTTATTAACATTGTATTATAAATTAACAGCCCTTTTTCATTCAAAGTTATTCCTGTCCTCATCAAGTACTGAACTGTGTATATACAGATGATATTGTAAACATCAGTTGAAATACATTTACTAGGCAGGAAGCTGAACACAAAAAAAAGTTTGGAATTCTGCAACAATGATTAGAGGGATGGAAAACCTCTTCTGTAAGGCCAGGCTGAGAGAGTTGGTGTTGTTCAGCCTGGAGAAGAAAAGGCTCTGGGGAGACCTTACTGCGGCCTTTCAATACTTGAAGGGAGCTTATAAGAAAGATGGGGAAAGACTTTTTTACCAGGTCGTGTAATGATAGGACAGGAGGTAACAATTTTAAACTAAAAGAGGGTAGATATAGATTAGATAGAATCTGTAATGTAAAGGAAGACAACGTAAATAATAAATCCTTTACTACGAGGGTGGTGAAAGTCTGGGACAGGTTGCCAGAGAAGTCATTGGAAATTGGATGCCCAATCATTGGAAATGTTCGATCAGGTAGAATGGAGCTTTGCTAAAGCTAATCTAGTGGAAGATGTCCCTGCCCACAGGAAGAGGGATGGAACTAGATGACCATTAAAGGTCCCTTCCAACCTAAAGCAATCTATGATTCTAATGCTATTTCAAGATACTATTTGCATGTATGTGTGTGTGTATCCTATACGTTTCATAGTACTGAGTCTGCATATTTCGCAAGTTTGAAGGCCTCAGTTGACTCCAGTGATACATAAACCTACTATTTCATGGAATATGGAACTAATGTATCTAATATGGAACTAATATGCATCTAACCTTAGTCCTGCCAGACAAAATCACATCATTGGTTCAGACAGCTCCACTGATGCTAGCAATACTGTAATTTGTTATCTTTATTACACAGAATCACAGAATCACAGAATGTT
>NW_010198064.1:10274-14170 GCF_000695765.1 Mesitornis unicolor | reverse complement strand
GGGAGGGGGGGGCTCGAGACACACACTGGGGTGGGGCTTCTTAGTCTCCTTAAACTAGATTCACACTTCTGCGGGCCACTTGTCATCACTGCCAGAAGTATTAATTACAGCTGATGAGAACCTGCATGACCTGCTGTGGCACAAAAATGGCATCATGGAAGATCAGAAACTCCCGCAGCAGGCTTGAACCAGGAGCGCGACAGAGCAGCCACCCTCCCCTGGTGGTCCAACACATGCATTCAAGCAGTCAAGAAACTGCTGGAAAGCCAAAGAAAGGTAGTGCAGTCACCAAGCCTGACAACAAAAACACAATTGAAAGTCCTTAATGCAAAGTTACATGCTATGCTGCTCTGCCTGCAGGTAGCCTAGATGGGCCCTTCCACCCTAATCCTTTTCACCATCCTGTGTTTCAGGGAAGACACAGGCTGCAAAGTGGCCATCATTAGGTAACACCTTTCCACAATAATCCCTTTATTTCAGCGAGCACTGCAAGCTTGACAGCTCACTGTTTTCACACAGCTGAGAAGCTCAGCAGTAGCAGCTACACCCCATGCTTAGCAATCCTTGCAGCTACAAGGTTATCTGCAAAGGACCACCATTGTTTGCCTGTTCTCTACCACCACATCTTCCGGCTTTCACTAACCCCCAGCTCAGAAGAGCCCGTGTGAGCCTGACAGCCACATGAGGACAAGCACAACAGGGCTGGTCATCACGGGGTCGCACACAATGGTTGCCTTTACAGAGGTGGTGTCTATGACTTGTCAAAGCTATTTCAGTTGGAAAACAAAAAGCCTTTTTTCCCCCTCCCATCCTTATTTTTAAATGGACACCAGGCACGTGAGAATGATGCCAGCTTTGCACGCAGCTGTGACACCCATGCCCTGTACCAGCGGCAGCAGGAAAACCACTCGCTGCAGGACCCACTGCGGCAGGCATTTAACTACAGAGGCAGAAACCCTATTTACACCCTCAGCTGCCCAGAAAAGGGCATATATCCTTGAAGGCTCCTGCCTGCTCACTGAAGAAAGCTGCTGGGCACCAGCATCCCATGCCTTCTGTTTCTGGGGCAGCTGAGGAAGGGAGGTGAGGAGGGACTCTGACAACAGTGAAGGGGAAGCAAAACATTTTTGGCAAAAGGAGAATACAAGCAGAAAAACTGGACAAAGTGTGAAGATGATGGAAGGGAAAGTAGCCATAAAAGAAAAGGCATGTCTACTAGCACAGAATTATTCCCCCTGACACACCCAGGTTTCCCTGTTCCTCTCCTCCAAAATAAGGAAGAAAACAAAATCAGTTCCTTGTGATATCCAGGTGGTAATTAGTTCATGAAGGAAAGGCACATAGATGTTATGGATGCCAAGGACAAAACAGGAGTTGAAACCCAGAGCATCATTTCCACTCCACTTTTCTCCTCCTCTCTGCCGGCATCTGATGCCTAGATACAGCAACAGACCCACTCCTCACTCACTGTAAAGAAAAAGCCAGCACATCCCCTTCCCAGCCAGCCTTTTGTCTCCCTTTCAAACTAGGTGAGAATCATCAGCCCTCCAGCTTGACCTCGGCAGGAGAATTCAACCCCTGTGCCAGGAAAGGATTGGCCAGAACATCTCTTCCAAGCAAAACCCCCTGCCGCTCCAGTCTAGGACTGTGCTAGCCACGTGAAGCTGGGCTGTTGGCCTTTTCCTGTCACACGCCTCTCTGCATATTTCATAAGAGGACTGTTGTTTTCTTGTTGGTTACACATTTGGAGCATGCATAGAAAGGATCTATTGAACCAGACCTTTTCTTCCCTTTCTCACCCACACGTACACACTTGCTGCTCCCCCATGGCCAGCTCTCTGTGCGCACACACACATCCCCCATGCATGCCTTTTGGCTGCCTCCATCACACTGGGTTTAATTAAACACCCTGGAGGTTTGTTTCTAAACCCAGATTATTGATAGATTTTTAAAAATTTATTATTTTTTATATATCCTGACTGCTTCAATTCAGAACTAAGTGAGGTGAACAAAAAAGATGGAAACAGGAGAGAGGGAGGCAAGAGGAACACCACAGTGCTCAGATCTGAGCAGCATGAGGGCACAAGCTAAACTTGGAGGAGGAAAACACAGCAGCAGTCCCCAGGGAAGTCTAATCTCCACCATGGACTGCAAGCATCCATCACTAGGAAGGAAGGACTGGAAGCTCCATACAATTGCTGGCAGTCTGGCAATGGGCATTTTCATACGGAAAGGTCCCACAAAGAGTAACTTCACTCTTCCGCTGATGTCCTTTGTCCCTTACAGTAGAAGACCCAAAGCTGTAACTACAGAGTACCCAGGGACAGGAGGGCAGATGAAGTGCACCACTAATGCCCTGCAAGGCTCTGGTGTGTGCCTTCACCATCAAGAGGAATTTATTGAGCAAAAATGCCCAGAAATATGAAAGAATAGAGCATGCCCCAAAGTGCAGAGGAGGAGGAAAAAAACCCAGCCAGATTACAGGAGATCCTGTCATGCCAATCAGAGGAAGAAATGCCCTCCTGACCCTACCAATGACCAACAGATAATCTGAAATATGAGATTAAAGCACGTGCAGGAAAGGCTAAGGTTAAGAGCATTGTTCAGGTAAACTGAAACAGCCTAGAAGGAAATCCCTCCAGGGATGCCAGCACTGACTGGAAAGGCCTTTCAACTCCAGTTGGTGTAGGATTTCCTGTGTAACTGAGGCTCTGGTTTCCAAGACATCTAGTGCAAATGACAGCGAGATGAATTGGGTGTATTATTTACTCAAAAAAAACCTGCCCAGGATTCATGCTGGCTGCTCATCTTGGTGCTGGATCCAAATCCAATACCCCTACTGTTGCCAACATTGAAACACGAAAAAGGTTTTACTTTGTGAGAAGGCAGAAAAAAGAAACCACAATAAATCATGTGCCACTGCTGAATATCTCTGGAAGAGGTCTCACCACCCCCACAAAGACACAACAGAACAAGGATATTGGGGTGGGGGGAGAAAGAGAGAAACTCCAGCCTCATTTTGCAGCACTGGATACTAGTGTAGCAGGAAAAGTGCTTCATCCAGAGGGGCAGACAAGAAGGAAACTGCAGCTTGGGGTGGCGAAGCCAACATGCTATGAACACCAGTGGTATGAATGCTGCAAAGGGAGGGAGACTGCCAGGACTCTGCCCCTGCTCTGCCCACCCCATGACTCCACAAGTGCATCTACACATGTTCCCCTGGCTTGTGCCATACTTGACCCACCTCTTGGCTTTTTCTGCCAGGCTTAACTCAGCATCTGCAATGGCCCATGATGGAAAGCGCTGTCTAAAGTGGTGCAAAGTACTGTGTGTACTAGTTTCTGACAACACTTGCCAACAGTTTTACTGCATTGCAAGGCAGACAAAGGCTCACCACACACAGCACCAAGACTCAGGCTCACCCCAGTCCAACACCCATAGCAACAAAAGTCCCATGCCAGAGTTGACACTGGTTTTAGTGATACAGCAAACTTTAGTTTATACTTTAGCTAGGGAAATGCAAAAGTCTTCTGTGGCAGACAGCACCTTCTCAGACAGCCTTCTCGTTCTTTCCACTCTCCAAAGAATATGCCTCTACCCTGCAAATTTTATGCCTTGGGATAGATGAGATAGCTTCATTAAGCACAGGCGTGAGTCAGAAGCAGCATCGAGCAGAACCTGCGGGACCTGTGCTGGGGCCAGAGAGAGGATCTCTCACTGCCATCAGGACTGCCCAGGGGATTAGCCCACAGTTGTTCATCTTTGATGAGAGAGAATGCAGGCATGTGAGCCAAGCTCTGCATGCAGGGTACTCACTGTCAATCAAAGGACTGAAATTTGCAGCAATCAAGGACAGAAAGAGCCTCAGCTGAGCTGAGCTATAACTGGTAACTACA
>NW_010198064.1:0-10243 GCF_000695765.1 Mesitornis unicolor | reverse complement strand
TTCCTGCTTTGTAGTCTTGTGCAAGCTCAGAGACTGACCTTAAGCTGTACACACCACCACCACTCCCAAATACTTAAGGAATCCCTGAGCAGCAGGACTGAAGCCTAGATTCTTCCAGCCTGCTGGCTTGGGTTTTCTTACGTCTAATAATCTACCTCAGTTCACATTACAGACATCCTTTCCCACAGTGGGTTTCTTAATTTGTTTTCTGTGTTTAACCTGATTGTATTTTGTGATGAATTGTGGCAAATATAGTATTTTGGAGACTCCTGTCAAACAGGGCTGAAATTGGTCTATGAGGTACAAAACTGTAAGGATGAAGCAGACAGCGCAGCTTCACAGTTTTTCCCTCCCAATGAAATGGAGTTAAAAATGGATCCTGCAAGTGCACTGTTTAGGTACTGCACCAAAAAGAAACTGAAACATCCGTTCCTATCTGAAATGCACAGCTTGGGCTAAACAGTTCTTTCCATTCTTAGCTTTATTTAGGAAACAGATTTTTCAGGAAGTAAATTCTATAAAAGCTTATTGATTCCCTTTTCCTTACCCAACTCCTGAACCCTTCCTGCCTATCAAAGGACACACACAACCATTAAGAGGTGAGAGCACAGGTGAGAATGGAAGCACAGAAGTGGCATGTCAAGGTACCACTCCCCACTGAAATCTTAAGTACAAGCCAAGGTTTAGGCTGAGGCTAGCACCTGGGCTGTGATGCCAGATATTTTGTTAAGCAGGCTCATGCCTGGCTGTGGCCCTCACCCTACTCTTCCTCCTCAGTCGCACTGGGGTTGTGCCAAATCAGCCCTGTGGCCCCCACACAGCTCACAAGATGGTTACACAAAGGGTGCATACTTAAGCTTCTTCCACTTCTTCCTTCCAACACAGGATGAGCTGTGATTCAGGGTCAAAGTGTCAGTAATTCCTTGATAAGCACCCAAATGCTCCAGGAGGGCCAGTAACCCAATGTGTGGAGCCTGGTGCAAACTCCTCCACGCTGTCCAGCAGCCACTCTTTGATGCCCAGCCACTTCACAAGCCCCATGGATTTTCAGCAAGGCAAAAATCCAAAGGACAGAGGCTTAGTGAACTGAAGGTGAGAGCAAAACACACCTGTGCCTGACTCCATTGGGCAGAGAGCAACCTCGCATCATGGCACAAGGACAGAGCTCTGCAGGTCATCAGAGGGGGAGAAAGGGGCAATCTCCCAGTAAACAGGGAGGTCCAGCCAGACACCCCACACTGTCCTTCTCCCCTCCAGAGGTCAAGTATTAGAACACAGGCATGGCAACCTGGTTGTTGTGTAGGCACAAGAGCCAAAGGCGAAGGCAGAAGAGCAGAAACTATTTCAGGATACATGACCCCATCTCCACCAAATAGGATTGCCAGACACAATCCAATTGGCTGAGGTGGGTCACGGTGCTGAAAATAGTTTTGTGCTCTTGCCCTCTTAGCTGGTAAATAGCTTTCAGTCCTCAAAAGTGCTGAGCTACACTATGCATTGGTGGGAACAGCTTGCACAAAAAGTGAGATGGCTTGAGGAGAGGGAAGGGGAAACCTGGGCACCGGGTGAAATGCTGCTGCAGCATATTCAGGTCAAAAGGACACCCTAAATGAAGTCATAAAAAAAAAAAAAAGAAAACACAATAAATTAGTTCGAAGTTGAAAACCACTTTAAGTTTCATCTATGATTTTCAATTTAGCCACATCTCATAACCATGTAGGCTCTGTGTGTAATGCAGGGCTAGGAGCATAAGAAGCAGTATAGGACAGAATCTAGCACACCAAGTGCGGCCCTTGACTTATAACCCACTTTACAGACAGATCAAGACTCATCTTAAAGACTGTATGGGTGTTTTCTGCCTGTTAGTCTTTTTGGAAGCTTCCCCCCAAACTTCCCTGACCTAACAGTTCAGAATTTTGCTTTAATTCCCAGACTAGATTACCACTTTCAGCAGCACCTTCCCTTAGACTTAAAAAGCTCTTCCCTCATCACACTGTTTACCTGCTGACATACTTACAGGGCATTCCCATACTCCCCCTACTATTCTATTCTGGCTAAACAGTCCAAGCTCTTCTAATCTCCCCCTGTAGGAGCATTGCCCCATCATGCTGACAGGCACCTGCTTCAACACAAGTGCAGTTTCTGCTTAGCAAGATCAGCTAAGAGATACTCCCTCTGCTCAAAGGGGAACAGACAAGGTTCTGGGGAGTTATTTTTTGTTGCTGATTGGTTTTTGTTGGCTTGTTTATTTGGTTTTAAACACAAACAAACATTCCCCCTTTGTGTGTTGGTCAGTAGATTTTACAATGTCAACACTTAGGTCTTCTGCAGTCCCAGGGGAGTTACATTCTTTGAGCTCATTAAAAGCTCTCTGCACTCAGCTTTCAGGACAGCCCCAAGTACAATCCATCAGTTGCTTGTCCCCATCATGGGCACTGGGATGATGGGAAGTGGGGGGGTTGATGCTACAACAACTTAATTTCTGTTCTCTGGCACAGCAGATTCAAACAGGAATGCCATTCCTAGGTGTCAGCACAGGGAAAATGAAAAGTGCGCTCAGGGAAATGCTGAACAGGAGACTTTATCCCACCAAACTCACCAGGATGCAGGGGTGAGTGGGGCTTTGCAGGGTTGTCTCCTTCCTCCTGCCCCTGCACTGCCTAGCACATACAGGACATGCACGGCACACACTCCCTCCTGCTCTGTTTCCATTAGCATGGCATGATGCAACTAGATTTTACTGCAGTTTGCCAAGGGATGCTGCTGTCCAAACTGATGAAACAGCAATTCAGCAGAGGATGCAGGAGGCACTTTAGAGAAGTGGCAGTGACACCAGACAAGCTTTCACCACATTTATCAAAGTGCCTGCAGATTCCATTTCAAGGCGGTAACAACACTTATAAATAATGAGCAGACCTCCTCTGCATCTAGAGCATTTTAATAAATAAAAATGTGAAAAAGAAGCCTAAACAGCACAGTTAGTTCTGCTTCTGTAACCTTTTTAATCTTCCAGCAATATATATCAATGATTTTCTCCTTTGCAGTCTCTGAAAGCACAACTCTCCCTGGGTGATGCCCCTTTACCATAGGCATGATCTTTCCTATACAGAGGCCATGCTACTACACCGTTACTAACAAATGCAGATATCTGTGTGTGTGTGTGTGTGTGTGTGTGCGTGCATGTGCGCCGCACGCATGTGTATATGATTTCACTCACCAGCTGCTTGCTCAGGCTTCAGGCATAGAATAAACCAGTCCAGCCCCTTCCCTGCACACTCTAACTTTATGCATCCTCTCTTTCTTTCAATTACTACTGGGTTTTGAGGATGACATTTTGTCTGGGGATCTGTTTCCTATTTCATCATCCAATTTTAAATCCTGATGAAGACTGGACAAAGGAAAGAGTAGGAAATATTTCCTGAGACTCAGCTCAGGCAATGTCCTCCCTTCCTGCCCCACAACATCCCCACTGCTCTGCCTGTGAGCCAGTTCAAAGCATAGATGACAAAATGCTGAGCCAAAATGGGCTCAGAGGGAAATACAGATCCCACTCACAGCATCAAAGCAACCTTTCCCATACCACGTTTCCTTATGCACCATTAAGACACAGCCCGACCTAGCAGGACAGCAGGATCACAACACATACATGCAGCAGCACAGGCAGATGCACACTGCCCAAACCACATCCCACTCTGCAAGGATGCTCTGCCTTAGCACTCACATCTCTGGAGGTCCTGCACAGTTCTGGCAGGGCATCCTGCTATCAGGCTCGAACAGGTGCACCACTACGAGCATTGCGCTTTACTCAGTCTTTACAAGTCTTGGGGAGCAAAGTCAGGATGGCTCGGTCTCTGCTGCGCACCCTGCGGTGCCTGGCCCTTCACGCCCAGCTTGAGCAATGTCCACCGTATGGCACAGTAAGTATGCCCTCTCCGCTAATGTAATTCACAGCTTAATTAAACCCCTGCAGAAAGAAGACATTTTCTCCGTGACTTGCTGCGAGTAATCTGCACGGTCTTGCCGAGATGCAGCAGTGGCTGGTGGCCCACGGGGCCGCCTGCCACAGCATCCTCTGTGCAAAAGAGACAGGAAGGTGCCATGGGGAGGGAAATGGCTTCTAGTGGAATAATTTACTATCCTGATGAATACTTGGAAGTGCCAGTCCACCAGAGCTTCCCGTTCCCCCTTCCAGCGTGGCAGCCAGCACGAGCCAGGAGCCAGCCCGCATCAGCTGCTGCCAGGGTCCTGGGTTTGCTGGATAAACACACCTGCTGTGCCGGTGGGAACCCACCTCTCCTTCCCAGGCTGTTCAGTCAAACATATCTGAATCTATAACAAGGGGCACTGTTACTGAAAAACCACGAAACTGTAACGAGTGCAAGCAGTTTGTTCTTCCCTCGCCACCTGCTCACGAATGTAGTCACTGTGGGTCATGCAGGAAAGTGAAAGAGGTCAAACAGTTCCTGGGATCTTTTTTCTTTATAGGTCCAAAAGGGGAAACACACTCCCCACAACAAAGAGCAGAGCAAATGTCACACACACACACAAAAGTTTTTTTAAAAAGAAATTTTTAAAAAGGGAGAAAAATTAATAACCTGTGTTCAGCTGCCCAAGTATCATTGTACATCTAAAGAGTGTGTTCCTCTTGGGAAGGGTTTCCTTTCTTAGTGAATGTGTCCTGCTAAATTACATGGAGATGCTAGTGAAGGGATGCTCCCTTCACAGCAGGGGAAGCTCACATTCAAAGTCCTAAGAATGCAGATTGCAGCTGTCAGAAAAAACACAACTATTTTCCAGGGCCACATTTATGGCTGGATCTAGAGGGTTTTGTGCACTATGTAGAGCCACTGTTGCGATTGGAGTTTTTTTGAGGGGGTGGGTGACTTCTGCATTTCTTTTTACTTAATTGTGAGTCATGCAGGTGATAACCACGTGCAGATTGATTAATAAAACTGAAATGCAACAAGCTGAACTATCATCACAGTCTCATAGCTAAACACTCCTAAGCAGGAAATGAAATCCTGAGGGTTCTCGTATTAACATTATCTCAGTTTTTTACATACTCAACATCCAGCAAAACCATCTTTGAAAAAAACCACAGAAATATTCATACTGAAAATACAATCAACTCCAAGCACAATAAAGACAAGATAATATTTCCCAAATGTCACCATTTAGAAACCTATTCATCTGCGACATTAATGTTATAGTAGCACAAGCATATGTATTTTTCTTTCCCTGAATTCCCTACAACCTCCACTGTTAAAAAAATAAAGGATAAGCTCAGTTATGAATTAACAGTTATATATAACTGAAGGTTCCACAGGTTTCACCAGTGAGGGTTCTGTAGGAGGGAGGGCAGCATTTAAAAGCTATCTGGTACGAAGGTCCCATCTTGCAGAGTTTACACACCCCATTAAAAGCACAAAGATTTCAACCATCAGTTGGTTGTGTTAAAACTTGCCTAAAGTTTCCATACTGAAAATTGCCACAGGAGCCCAAGAATTCCAGTGGGACACAGAAACTTATTTCTCCCTGGGCCCTTTGCACTTCATCACCTGGTAATGTTAACACAAGGTCTGATCCTGCTGGGCTCTGAGCATCCACGGCACTCCCTGGGCTGTCAGCTATCACAGCCCCACAGAAGTGCTGAGCTTACCAGGACACCAGCTCCTGTAGCCTCCAACAGCATTGAGTATTTAGCTTCCTCAAAACATACTGCTAATTAGTAAACATTTTTAGTCAGTTTTATTTGGTTTATTCCTTTTTTCTTCCTCAAAGAAGAAGAAGGGCTTTTCTAACAAATAAAAAATGTGGGTTTCTACATACTTTAATTTTGAGCCTTTCATATTACAAATAACGCCTTCCAAAAGGCCAAAATAAAGGCACAATCCTTCACAATTCCACAGCAGTTTCTTTTCAGAGCATAGAGACATAATCATAAAGACACACGCACTTCATTGGCAAATAAACAACTGGAGACACTCTCTTCTAGGCTGAGGCTGAACTGGGAGACTCCATCCTCAGAAGATAGCCTCTTCTTTCTGGTCACAGGTGTATGAAAGTTCAGAGTGCAATTTGGTTTCCAGCACTGATACAGGCAAGCAGAGGACTGCTCACAGGAGGAGGAATCATCTTGCAGTTATGCCACCAAGCTGGAAGGATAACTTGGTACCTTCTCCCAGCTACTGCCACCAACTTGCTTAGTTGTTTATGTCCAAGTGCCGGGAATATTTCAGTGCCTAATTTGCAATAATGGACACAAATTGCTTCTGGAGAGATTCTGACTGAATTCCAGAAGAATTTTTTTTACTGTGAGATCAATCAGACACTGGAACAATCTCCTAGGGGAAGCGGTAAATTCCCCTACTTTGGTCAGTTTTAAGAGTCAGCTTGACAGGGTGCTAACTCAACTCATTTGAACTATACTTTTACCTTGGGAGGTTGGACTAGATGAGCCTTGTGGTCCTTTCCAACCTGGTATTCTATGATTCAATAAAGTCAGTGGGCACCAGGATAGCAGCTAGGAGCTAGGTACCTCCATACCTCTGTAGGTCTGTCTCTTCTGCACTTTTGCCTATCTGTAAGTGCTCCATGCCATGCTTCTCTCAAAAGGGGGTAGCGAAAACCTTCACAGAAGTTGAGCTGATGGCACAAACTTGCAGAAAGAGGAGGGCACAGAGAAGCCCTGCTCCTTACAGTGCAGTGGTGCCATGGAGCCCTCACACCCCATCAGCAACCCATAGCGCTTGGGCTGCAGGAAGAGAGGTTTGGCCGAAAAGCCCCCTGGGGAAGCACTTACCTGGCATAGGCTGGCCAGCAGCAGGAAGGGTGTAGGACTGAGAACCCTCTGAGGCACTGTTGCTTAGTGCTCAGGACGTGACCGGGGTGACAAGGCCACTGTGACATCAGGAAAGGCTGGTATGCAGCCAGCAGTCCCAGTGCACAGCAGGCACTCGGCCAGGCTGGACTTCCTTCTTGCTTCTTCCCTCCTCTACCTGACTGGTGGGTTAGCTTTGCAAGGGGAGAAACAGACACTGCCAACACCAAACCAACACTTCCTCTAGACCTCAACTGGCCACAGCCATGGACACAGGCACATGCAGGCAACCACAACAGGACTGGGGTAACCAAAGAGCATCACACAGAGCATGGACCCCCAGAGCCTGGGGAATAGGAATCACTAGATTTCTATCACTTCAGTTGGCAGGAAAGAATAGGTCACCTACCTGCTGCAAGGCTCCACCATCAACCTGAATGAGCCCCATACTGCTTGCAGGCTTCAGTGCCACCCTAACACCATCAGTCTTGTCCCACTGCCAGAGCCAGGGTGGAAGTAGACAGGGCAAGACCTCTGGGCCCTGCACACTCTGCACCACTGCATGCTGCAGAGGAGTGCAGCTCACTTGAATCACCATCTCCATTAGCACGGGTAGAATAGGACAGCAAAAGCTCAGCACACGAGAGGGCACCAGCAGAAGACAAATGAAAAGTACTTGGTGGAAATAAAAAGAAAGCTAAAAAGAGGTACAGCTAAATTAAAAGTTCAAGAAGGGACCAGAAGCAAGCATTACCTTCTCTTACCAGCAATTTACCCATACTGACAGAAGAGAAAGGTTTCTCATTCTCATCTGCTGCGAACTAGCGACTTAACACATTGTAACCAGTTTTAGTGGGCTTTGTTTGCTGCCAGCCTTGGCAAAGGGTCTGCCTGGCCTCATCACCATCCCCACGCTCCAGCTGGCTCTTCCTACAGCAGCAGAGAGGGAAGCCTGCTCTGCTGCTGCCCCTTCTGTGTCTGCTCTGCAGAATTTAAATGTCATCGGTGTGACACTATTTGGGGGAAAACCACAAACAAACCTGGAAAACACAAACTTGGAGTCTCTTACCTCTACCCACAGAAAAAAAAGAAAATTAAAAAGGAAAATGGTTAAGAAATCAGCCTACAGTCACCCTGGCACGTCACAACACCAGGAGCTCCTTTGTGGCTTTACACTCGGGATTCCTCCTGCCACCAAAACCTTCTGGAAGCTGAAGGCAGCAGGAGAAGTAGCCAAGTTCTCCCACACCTTTCTGGAAAAAGGAGCTTCCCATGGTGGAGACCAATCCCTTGTGACACTTGTGCCAGCATCATCTGGAGAGTAAACTCAAAAAAATACTACCAGAGGGAGCTGCCAGCCCTCATCCACATCCCTCTGCAGTAACAAGACTCCAACACTTCAAATCCAGCCAGATCACTGTGGGGTCACAGTCAGTGTAGTGGGATGAATCAGGAGGGTTTGGTTTGCCCAGGCTCAGAGACCCCAAGACAGGACACTAGATGTTTCTCCTCTGTCCTGCCTTTACACTGAAATGTTTGGTATCTGCATGTCTGGAAACAGACACCAACATAGAAAGCTACCTCTGTGGCAGGATGTGTTTTTTAGAAGAAAACATCAGGGATGAGGCACAGATCTGCCTCTGACCTGAAGCATCAGTGTGAACTCACAAGGCAGGAGCCCTGGGCATGATGCATGCACATCCCCGGACACACACCCGTGCATCATTCAAGCCTTTGGCAAAGGACCCTACCTCATCCCTTGCTGCCACTCCAGTCTGACTTATCCTTCCCTTTTATATTACCGCAGTGCCACACAAAAACCATCTGTGAGTCAAACAAGTCTCTGATAGACCATAAAGCCCTAAGTGGGGACAGACTTGGGCTGCTTAAAATGAGTGGCGTGTTGCCCAGGGCTAGGAGCCTGCCCCCCACCAGCTCGGCGCCCTGGGCTTCAGCAGAGGGGCTGAAAAGCCCCATTGAGGATGGCGGGGACGTCAGGGCTGGCTGAACATCCCATCCGCGAACAGTGGGCTCCTTGTTCTCCAGCCTGGGTGGTGGGGAAGCTTCAACAGAAAGTCTGCTATTGAAATGGAAATCAGGGCCTTGCACCCAGCCAGAAGGAGAAGAGGAGGAGGAGGATTGCTGGCTCCTCTCAAACAACAACAAGGGCACTGGGAGACTTCAGATGGGGGAAAGGACAGGGGGGAAGGGGATGGAGGAGGACGAGACACACTCCAGCACACACAGTGCACGAGTGGATGCTGGAAGGGGAGAGAACAAAACTCCTTTGGGGGGAATAAAGGGAATTCAGCCTCCCTGGCAAGGGAGGAAATAGGTGTAACTGCTTGGCTGTCTTGCTCCATGGGAAGCAAATTCAGTAAGGCTGGGCATTTAACACGCCTGTGATCCCAAAAGCACATCTCAGACACAAGTGACCCACATTACACATGGAGAAAAAACAGCCCCAGGGAGTAAGGCCGCCTGCTCATGGACTTGTAGCAGGCCTGGTACAGAAATGTGCTGATAATCCTGTTCAAAATATAATTGAGTCCTAAAAAATTACTCACTTCTTCAAATTGCAGAACCTGTGAATCCATCCCTTGCTTCTCAGTTTTTTTTTTTCTTTTCTGGTGGAGAGGTGGAACAAGGTGAGAAGATGGTGGTAAGAAACTTGTGCTAGATCATTACATGATAACACGCCTTTCCAGGCTGCAAGAAAATGCAGTGGCTCTTCACACAAGCTGTGTGAGTGAGCAATTCAGCAATGGAATAAATCAAGGCAAACCCTCAATAAATTAAACCTGAATTAAATTAATTAAGAGGAGACATTATGACTTCAATCACAGGAAATTCTACGAGCCGACCTGTGGCTTCAATTTCACAGCTGTGCTTGTGCTACCCTGTGATGCTATCAGTCTAAATTAATTCTAGGTACTCACCCAACAGCCGCCTGGGAGACAGTGGGTTACAGAGCCCAACAATTGAGGTCCAGATCTCTCACCTCATCCCAGTCTTCATCCTGGTTCAGGTTTGACCAGGCAGGGAAGCATCTCCTATCCCAGTCTCAATGGCACCCCTTTCCCGGGCACTGTTTCTTTGTGCAGGGCACAGGAAAAAGGCAAAGCCTGAAAATGAACTTTAGCTTGCATGTTCCTTTCTCAGGCAGAAGGAAAAACAAGAAGTTTGGGTCTCTTTGTCTTCACTGTTGGTAATGGGATAACAGAGAGGCAGTTCTCAAGTAATTCGCTGGGATGTACTCCAAAGTTCAATTATTACAGGACATGATTACACACCATAAGAGAAAAAAAAAGGAATGAACTCTGGTCTGTAATTGGGCTTGCCAGGAACTCCCTGTGTCATCCACAGGAAAGATATTCGAAAGAGAAAAACAGAAATCACAGAATCAAAGAATCACAGAATGTT
>NW_010198063.1:0-15437 GCF_000695765.1 Mesitornis unicolor | reverse complement strand
CATGATGATCTCAGAGGTCTTGTCCAACCGAACGATTCTGTGATTCTGTGAACTACGTATTAACAACTAAGTGATCAGTTTTCTGGAGTTAATAACATTGATAGTGTTCAGTGTGACATAGAAATTTCAACCTTATTTCCAAAGTGACGAACTGACATTCAGCATTCCCTACTCATCTTCTGCCTTTCAGAAACTTGTCAGAGTTTATCTATATGTTTTGAATGTTCCCTCTATTAGTTCTGCGTCAATACACTGTAGTGCCAACTGCTAAACTGGATGGCAAGTCTTCGCACATGCTAACCTTGCAAGCCAAAATTAATTGGCTTTTAGTAACTGGTTGTATAGTTTGAGTTCGTTCCCCCTCCCGGCAGTCCACTAATACTTACCGTGCACTGACTTTTGTTACTGATGTTGATGGTAGGTGTACTACCAAGTCATATTATTTGCTGCTTATAAGTCTTGGAAGATGCAATATCAGGTGCTTACTTACCATTTCAAGGCAAATGACATGTGACCACTTCGTATGAAGTCTCCAAATTGTACCTAGTACTTAGTAATCAAATGTTACAATCCACATCAAAAGACAGTTGGTTGTGTGAAGGAGAGTGAGAGGACAGCGATGCATTAGGTACCTGGTTTCTCACTACTGTGATGGCATGCATAAAATCCTAACCCATGGCCCCATTCTAGCACTATCAGACTTGGGATCCACTCCATTAAATACTCCACTTGCAATAGAAACAAATTAACTGATCTACTGAGACACAGAGAATTAAAGATGTAGAAAAAAGTTACAGCAAAGTATGACAAAGTAACTCTTTCTGCTACTACTGAATCTTCTGACCTGCTTAGGCCTTACACTATTTTGAGTACAGCTATGTATTTCAACCACACACACTTAGCTTTCACAAGACTTTTTAAGAGGCTTAAGCAGATTGAGCCTTTCCATAGCTCACTGCCTAAAAGCTGACTCCGCCTTTGAGACTAGGACACAGTTCTGTGATTCTCAAGTTCTGTGACAACTTGAGGATATGATTTATCAAAATACCCTTTGTTCCTTTCCAAAATCTATTCATATGTAGTAGCTTCAGTAAAGTTCGCATATAAGTGATATTTATCTACATTAGTATATAACATTAATACACCTTCTCCTCCTCATTTCTACTTTATTTTAATGGCAGAAGAAGAAGGACCTCCAGCACTCAGTCTAATACGTAAGAGTTGTCTTGGTTCATTTTGTTTCAATTCTTACTTTGTGTTATATAAACCATATTGTGTCAGATATTATAAACAGCACCATGAGCAGGAGTGTCTAGAAGAGTATTAGTCTGCTCCCATGATATTGGGATGAATGTAAGATCACAATGAGTGATCTTTACCATGTTGCTGTATCCCCTTGCCTTCCTTTAGAAGAAATTGCAGGCATACAGGCCACAAAAAGGCTATGGTAGTACAGACATCCTGATCTGGACAGTCAGAGGACTAGGATTACAAAGTGTCTCCACACTGTTCTTTAGGTATATGCTTTAAATAAGCTTTGGTTCCTTGTGTAAACTGTAAACAAATGACATTTTAGGCTCCTGCACACCATGATATTCAGTACACATCAATTTCTTGAAAATTAACCATTCTTTTCAAGCTTTTTATTAGCTCATGTAACTCATTTCAACTCAAAAGAATCTAGTATCTCTAATTGCTTTTCTCTCTCCATTTTCCCTTTGGCAATATAAGGCACAATCAACTTCAGTTTCAACCCATTTTATGCTTATAAAACCAGAAATAACTACATAAGTGCTGCCATAAGTGACTGAATTAATAATTCATTCTAACCTTGCAAACATCCTCTTAAACAAACTAAGGAACTTACTATGTTTACTAGAATTTGTCAGTCTAAAAATTCTGTGTAAATATCAAACACTGTAGTATTACTGATAGTAAAATTCAAGAGCAGGATTCTACTATTTTAAGATTTTAAACACCAAATCCCTGCTCTTTGAATAATCAGTTATAGGGTTGCTTAAACTGAGATCTACTAAAAGCTTCTCACTGATGTTGCTGTCTTCTAGCATAGGACCACAAGATGAACTGAAATCAGTAACTCCATGAATGACATTTAACAGACCTGCACATCTCTTGCTCCAGTGACTTTACATACTGACAGAAAAAACAAAAAACTGCATGTGCTATTTTGTAAACTTTTACACAGGTGTTCAGTGACAAGTATAATGCATGAAAACATTGCTTTAAAATTAGTTGTAGACTTGAATTTTATGGCTTCTCTCTAGACAACAGTACAGCACATCAAGGAATCTGGTAAAAAATACTGTTGTCAGTATCTGCAACAATTTTGTAGTTAAAATTTCAGTGAAATGCCATAAAAATACTTTTTGAGGTTATTTCTCACCTTAGCTGTTTTGTAAAAACAATTACTCCAGCTGATTTACCAGTCCTGGCATTATTTGTATAATACATTTGCATAAAAAAAAATTATCAGCATTTACTTACTTTACATTCATTAATTGTTTGGAGCACAGAATAACAATTCATATATTGCACTAAAAGGAAAAAAGATAAAGACTAAATGAGACACTAGAGTTAGAGCAAGCTAATCACTGTAGCCTGAAGACAAAAGTGCAAGTTACCCATAATTTTTCATTTTTAAAAGAGAAATTCGTTTTCACAACATTGGTAGTTTCTTTGCTGCTCTTTTCCCTCCCTTTCCACTAGATTTCAATATTTATTTCACATTCTCAAGATTATATCCTGTACACGGATCCCTTCAGGTAAACTCCACATAACCAGCTACAGTAAAGAAATAACAGAATAATGTTAAAAGGGAAGAGTGAGAGAAAGAAGTTACTGCAAATATGATCCCCTGAAGGAAAGAATGTGTTTATATTTAAGCCCGCAGAAGACCAATAGTGGTGTGAATAGTAGCCATAACGAGCTCTCTATCAAGCTGTACAGGTTTTACAGCATTTACCATTTAGTGTACACTTACACAATAGCGTAAGAATCCCAGCCAGATACCATCACATACAAACTGGACCCTCTGTGACCATTACAGTCACTTCTCAGTGCTTTGCCAATGTCTTTGTGTACAACAAAGACTAATTAGCAAGCAAAGAACACAAGAAACACAAAGCAAGTGTGAAAGACATTCTGGAGTCCACAGTTATGGTCTGAAACACCAACAGGGAGATCAGGATCAGCTGTAACTGAAAAGTAATATAAAATTGGAGAACAGTTGTAAAAGACCTAACTGTACACTGATCAATCTATCTCGGCAATAAAAACTGAGAGGTGGGTAGTTTGGTTTGTTTGTTTGTTTGTTTGTTTTCCAAAGTAGTCATTGCTTGGGGACTGGCTATGCAATGGTCTGCTTGCAGGAGGGGATGAGTGATTGCTTTGTCATCATTTGTTTTAGGTTTTGGGGTTTTCTTTCTTCCTTTCTTCTTCCTCTTCCTTTCAACTATCAAACTATCTTTATCTCAACTGATGAGATAACTCTTGCTTTTGCTCTTCCTAGTCTCTTCCCTCTATCACTATGGGACAGTGAATACGTGAGGGGTTCTGTGGTCCTTAACTGCCTGCTGGAATCAAAAACATCTTTTGAACTTCTGCCTTCAAGTGTTTGTCTATCAAAATTCTAAATCTTTTAGGAGTTTCAAAGTACCTGCTAATCGAGATTATCAGAAATTGCCTACCATACAGAGAGAAGAAGATTGAAGATAAATGAAAGATAAACGCAAGACTGAATATCAGACCTTTTAGAAATTGTGATAACAGTAAGTTGCATTTATTGGTATTTTTCCTAGAATCAAATAGTTCTATTCAAATTGGGATGAACTATATCTTCTACATCAGTTTTTAAAGAAAAAGCCACTGAATGTCAAATACCTATCACTTAGAAGGTCATTTACATCTCACAAAAGCAAAGCTTAAGATATTTCATTCATACCAGCCATATCATTCGCAGAGCATAACATCAAGACTGTTCATATGCTAACCTGATCCCTATAATGCAGTCCTTTTTTTGCTCCAGTAATAACCATCAAGGAGCTCAAAAGTATGTAAATGGGAGGTACCACTTTGGGAGGTAATGCAAGCAAAAAAACCCCCCAAAACTAAAAGTGTTTTTTATCCTTTCTCTTTGAGATCCAGAGCATGTGTCCTCCTTCCAGCTGCTGAAATTCAAAGCAAACAGAGAACTTCATACAAATAGCTTCATATAAGCTACAAGCACCATTCTGTAGGACATTAAAAATGGAAGCATGTAGGTCTATGGCAATTTCCAAAAAAAGTTGCATCCAAGTATTTATCTACACAGTTACTTTTTCCTCAGAAATTTCTTTATGGGGGCAGTAGCAATACAGATAGTCAACTCATGGATGCAAAGACATTTCACTTGACTTTTGAAGACATACCATAAGATGAAAAACTTGGCTATTTTTTTTTTTAAGAGAAAAATAATGCTGGATTATACCATGATAAATATTCTTGGAATCTGAGATCAATGTTTATTATTGCATTGAGCGTAAAGAAACAGCATTCAGTGATAAGAACGTGAGACAAATAACATTGCCAATATCGCTTTCCCATGACTTGAGCTAAAGCAGTGATCGCCATTTCCGATTAGACAGAAAATTTATCTTCTTCCAGTGGCATGAAAATACTGTGCTACACTGACTTCCCTTATCACTATTTATTCAAACCTGAGGACCATTGTACAATGAGAATCTCATGATTCGTACAATTGATCTGAGCTGATGCAGGTCTGTGCTGTGCTATGCTGTGCTGCACATATCACTTGGCTGCAGGATAAAGTTAGCCCACTAATCATAATGGAGAAGACCATAGGCAGCTCCCACTTGGCAATTACATGACCTCCGTGCTCTTACCTGAAAAGTGAACCACCATGTTGTCGTGTGAACATCTTTTTTCTTGACAGTAAAAATGCTGAATGAAATTCTTTACTTAAAAGAAAAACTAAACTAAATTATTTACTTCTAAGGGCTCTAAGATCTGTAATGCTGGTGAACCTTAGCACGGCAGGATCTGTGCACCGTACCACACCATGACTGGAGGTCTGTCCAATGTTGCAGAAGTTAATTTTCCCAGCATCTGAAGGGATGTAATATTATTTATGCTATCCACCTTTTTCCACCTCAAAAAAGTATTTAAATCCACACGTGATGGAGTTCAACTGCCTTTCTAATGGAAATTTGTAACTCAGACTTGCACCAGAGCAATACATCTGCCACTGTAAGTTTTACAATGTATAGTACAGCCAGTCTCTGTGTGCAGAAAAGGCCTACTGTCTCCCAGCAGTATCAGCTTCTGTGCATCCACTCACAGCAGATGCTTAACATTGCCAATTTAACAATAGCTTCCAAAAAAGAGTCAGTGAAAGCGGATACTATGAGCAATTCACACAGCTTTCTCCCACACAGCCATTCTACTTAAACCCCAACAAAACAGGCTGCAGGCCAGAAAACTGTTCTGAAGATGCAGTACAACTCACATACCATCTTTTCCAGGGCCTTGCGGCCTCTATTCTGGCAAATAATGGAGGAGAAGGTTTTGTCCAGCTGGAAAAGACAAAGAGGATCAACCTGCTACTAATATTAGAATAATTTATCAGGTCTAGGTCTGTTTCCTGCATGTTGCCAAAGACCTCTAGGAAACAGAGAAATCAGGAATGTCTTTTGTAATGAAAGCACTGCAGATTGAACCCTCTTTCATTAAAGCACTCAGAGACTTACTAGAAAAGCAGTATAGACTATATAAGGGGTAGACTATCAGTCACTGGGTTATTGTCTCATCATACAGGCAAAGGCAATCTCCACTAAATTCTGTTTATCTCCACTTTTTATAAAATGTAAATATATCACCAGCCAATCTTTCAGGGGTGTTACAATGATTAAGTAATTAACATTTGGAAAGGTCCTGAGTAAAAAGAAATTCTAAAGATTAGAAGAGGAGTTATTAAAGCAAAGAAATTCCAAAGATTAGGAGAAGAGTTATTAAAAGCAAACAGAAGACACCAGGTATCTCTCAAAGCAATAATTAAAAAGTATATTACTGTTTAAAGTGCATTTCTATCTTTAAAGATTCTGGTTTGTTACTGCATAGCAATAATCACACACAACAAACATGAGGCACACAATCACTGAGCTTTCACTTAAGGTTTCTATATTGAGCAAAAACCCCACTATTACTGTGAAACCACCTCTGAAGAAAAGAAGAGATGGTTTTACAAGTCCTGGTGCTGCAAACGCTTGAATTTAGCTTAGATATGTGATTTTTTTTGCATTAAAATCATGGAGGCTTTTCAGAATCATACAGACTGGCATATGCATCAATTGCACCAAGTCAACTTCAGTTATCACCACCTTTCACTTCAACCACACCTGTGTGGGCTTCCTGGGTACACTTTGGAGTGGTGCTTCATTGGTTAACTACTGTATAGCTTGTACTAACATACAGTAACATTCTTAATATTGTGAGCATGCGTAAAGTTTGGACAACGACAAGAAAAAGAATCAGTTGTGCATTATCACTGAATATCACAGAATCATTTACAGAATCACAAGACGACAGGGATTGGAAGGGACCTCAGTGGACTTCAGCCAAATGCGAAAGGCAGCTTAAGCCAGAATGTCATGAAATTCCAAAAGGACTGCAGAGTTTCACAAAGAACTAACTCAGCTTCTGATTCAATATACAAAACACAATATTTGGCATTATGGTGTACACAAAATGAGCCGCCTTGATATAATTTTCAGTCACAGATCTCAAGTGCACTACCCCTTTATATTTACAAATACATGTGATTTTACAGTTATAGCTCTCAGCTTTTTAAAGTCAGGAAAATCCTTTCCACTATGATGTTATCTGCCAGTAATCTATTTTAACCACCTGCATAACTAAACACACTTTGAAAGTTACCAGTATGTTAACAGCCCTCCTATGCATCTTATGTTATAGATAAAGAGTGATAACTGAAAGCAGAATGTAGCCCCATAGTATTATTTTTCATCTTTGCACATATATTTCTATTGAAATAGATTCCTCAGAAGTATAATAGCTTAACTGTTCCTTCTATTTGCAATGTTTCATTTTAGCTAAACCTTCACTGACAATTCTGATGTGAATACTATGAGGTGGGTTTTTTTAAAAGAAAATATACCAATGGTCAGTTAAATGCTTTTAATAGCTAAATAAGCCAATCAAACTCTGAAAAAGATTCTCCTGAAAACACATAAAGATGGAAGTTTGTGTTCTGAAAAAACCTGCATTATAATTAGGGTATGCATTAAAATTATCTGCTATAAATAGTAGAATTTTTTTTTCCCAGAATTCAGACTTAGGAGTGTGAGGTTTTATAATTTTTTAAGAAAGGGCTGAATAAGCAACGAATATTGAACTCTTAAGAAAACAAGTAAAGTAGCTATACGCAACAATGCCCCGCAATTCAGTGATAGCAGAAAGCCATGATTTGAAATTAGTTATGCTGCATATAAGCAGAGTAAAAGCATCAAAGCAGTTACTGGATTAAAGCAGTACATAATTAAAAAAAATAAAAAATCAATCCCAGTATCATACAGTTACTGATCTGGAAAATATAGTAGTGAAAAATACCTATGTTTGCTGATAGAAACTTAAGTTCTCTATGTTACCTTCAAAAGAAAATAAAACACCCTTCCTGTGTAACACTCTGTCATATCTCTATCTTTTGAGCAGTTCTGCAAGATGCAACCTAACCATCATATCAAATATAAAAGACACAGTGTCAGCAAATCATAAAATGAGCATTAAAATAAAAGCCAGATTTTCAGAAGCACAGCATGTCCAGCACCAAGTTGTATATATTGAACTTTCTATCAGTGGTAGTTACAATAACATGGCTATATTATAATCACTATAACCACGCCTACTCATCAAATATGCCGTGATTTTGCTTCAGAATCTTAGAATCACTTATATACCATCCTACCCAAATCACGGGTCTTGTTTGTGACCTTTCCTAGTTTTAAGTATATTTCGTATAAACTAAGTCAGTTTCGATTAAATGCATGAAAGAAAAATGTTCCAAGCTTTGCACAGCACAAACCCAGAATGGATTCTTACAACTGAGTCCCTATTAAAGAAAACAAAACACTCGTTTGTACAAAGATAATACTCTGCCCAAACATCAAGACACTAGAAAATAGTATTTTTTTTACACTGCCTTTCTGGTTCCAGACACCCTCAGGGATTCAAGTGCCTGGAAGGAAAGACTTACACATCTATTGGATATCTTTTCCTCGCTATCTCCATGGAAGTTAATGAAAGATTCTCTTCTGTATGTGACACATAATGAAGCCAATAACATCACACACACATACACACACACACACACACACACACACTTACCTACTGTACCTTCCAGATGCCACAGAATCCTAGAGGAGTCCTGTGGTTTATGCCAGCACAAGACACCCATTCAGCTTTCTTTTTTATGTCACATTGATAAAGTTGGAAAGATCTGTAAATTGCAGGAGGAAATAAGGAGGTAATGCTGCTACAGACTAATGACTTTCACTGGTATCCACAGATTAGTTCTGGAAATACCAACTGAGTCCTTGAAGGCTGCAAGCCCCCAGTCACAAACACTGTGACTTCCTTCAAACAGACAGAATTAATCGACCCACTGTGACACCTGAGTGACCCAGTCCATTATCTCTTCTTTCTTGTAAAAACAAATGCATGCATCAAACTTAAAATCACCGAAAATAAGAAATTATTTATTAATTCACAATTCTTTAAGCACTAAGAAAAGCTTTTTTACCATAAGCGTGGTCAAACACCAGAACAGGTTGCCCAGAAGCATTGTAGAGTCTCCATCTTTGGAGAGAGTCAAAACCCAATTGAACAAAAGTTCAGAGGAACCTGCTCTAGCTGATCGTTTTGAGCAAAGGGTTGGACCAGGTATCTCCAGCAGTTCCCTCTAACCTCAACTATTCTGCAATTCTGTGAAGACTCTATTAAGGAAAAAACAGAAATATAACAGAAACGGAGTAGAGCACCATGTGGTTTTCTGATATTTAGATTAAGGTTCAACCTGAAACAAATAATTTGTGATAGAATTTAACTGAAAGAATGATGAGCTACCCTGAGATTGCATATTTCCCATATTTCGATCACAAATAAAGTTCTATATAGCAAAAACTGGGGAAAAATGAAAATCCATTACTACCTTTTAAGCATCTTACACTGAAGCTTTTAAAAATGGCAGAACAGAGAATATTAACTATCTTCAACAATTTCCCTCCTTTCACAACTACTAATTCTAGGAAAGGGAGGAAGTAGTGAGCATAGAGCCTTCTAGAGTGCAATTTAACATACTCTGCTGGAAAATTACAACCAAATCCTCTGGAGAAGTTACAAATTCACATTGCATAAGCTATTTGTAGTTAGTATGTCTCAAATAAAACCCACTGAAACTAGAACTGCTATACAGCTAAGAAAAAGAAGAACCAGATAAAAGTCAGTGAAGCTGATTCTGCTTCTCATACATAAATACATTCTCCAAGTAGAATCTGTAAATGATTTATGTAGGAAATCAAATTAATTACTTTAAACACCTGAAGTATTTGATATATCACAGGATTTTGATGCAGCTGGCAGTTTATTCACATACATATACAGACTTCATTACATTCACTCCTGAAAGTTGCAAATTAAACCCTAGGAACCTTCACAAAACTGCTTGATACTTTAGCTTCAAAATAATCTATATTGGATCGGATATGACACTTTTTAGATTAATCTATAATAAAAAGTATCAGAAAATACACATAATTCTTTGCAGTTACCCAGCAGTTCCATTGCATCATCTTCATTGTCAATATCTTCTTCGGTTACAGATGGAGCTGTGCTTTGAGCAGAATCAAAGGAGTCCTGAGAAAGCATGGCAGCCAGCAGTTTCTTATGTTGCTGCTGTTGTTGTTTTAGTCCTTTGGTCTTTGGCTCCATTTTTAAGCTGTGAGGGAGGAAAGCACAACTTTCTCTTACTCTCTATAAAATGTGTGACACATTTGGCAAGTTACTGTAGCCCATGATGTCTAGATCTGCAGGTTAATGCCACCAGATCACACATAAACCAGCTGGTTACCACTCATTACCTGATCATTGGATGCTATAAATCAGTTTGTGTTTTCAGTTCCTATCTAAAGTTTTGACTGAACGATGATGAGAACTTTCCCATTGACGTTATGAGCATTAATCAAGTCTAAATAAGCAAGATACACAAAACAATAGGCTGTCAATTACCTATCACTATTGCTAAGGAACTGATCACACAGCAACAAAGCTGGTAACAAAGAACTGCTCTCTTGTTTGGTTAAGTTATTAGCATGACTCCACAAGATTAAGGACTATATAGCTGTAACAGTTCTCGTGGTTTGTTGACTTGTCTTCTACTCAGGTCAGGGACACAACTGGAAGTGCACAGAAGTTAGTAGAAGGGTCTTAAGTAGCACTTGCTACATTTAACCATTTCTGATTGCCTACAATATCAAGATAAAGACAACAGAACCAAAGTTTAGTGTCCCACATGAGGGTATCAGCAACACCTCAGATAGTCTTACAGTCTGTTGGAGAAAGACAGATCTGTTGCAATGTACAAAACTTAGTAAAATCAGTGATAGATTATTTCCCACAGCAAAGAAAAACACTAATAAGACAATGTGGACCTTGGAGATGAAGAACAGGCTTTCAGTTTAGGACATCAGGTTATGGATTAGACCTCTGCAAGCTCTACTTCATTTCAGACTCTAAGAAACAAGAGTATCATATTAAAAATCACTCCAATTCCCCACTGTGTACATACATTATCCTTTGAGGAAGTTTCCCAAGAGCCTTGCTGCTTCTCTGAATTTCTCCAGGAAATTTTTCATGCAGAAAACTACTAACAATGACCTGGAAATTGTTTAATCCTATTTTCACGGTGTTCAAATTTCTGAAAGATGAGCTTGGTACCAGCAGAATTGCCATCAGCACTTCTATATGGTCCCTTATCACATATTAATACCTTGCCTTGCTCTCTTACAGCAGCAACTGAGATCAGTAAAAAAACAGTGACAAATGCAGTCTTTCCTCTGTAGCAATCCACAACATTCAGGGCAAAAAGGTGACCCTTCAGCAGTCTGACAAGACATCATTAATACAGCTACCTCAGACTGGCTACAGTATCTTTCCCAGTCAAAATAGTAGTGGAACCTCTCCTTTCAGTTGCTCAAAAGTAATTCCCCTTCTTTTTTTAAGTACTGGGCCTGGCCTTCAGATATACAACATGTGTGGTTCTGTTGCTCACCAACACAGATATGTATGTTTTTAAGGTGGAAATAGTGGTTCTTTCCCAGTGTCCACTACTGAATGGAGCAAAAAGTGAGGACTCTGGCTGCAAAGACAGAAAAAGCAGACAACTCACAGATTCCCAAATACGTACTACATTCCCATATATCTACTACATATACTCACTATGATCTATGGATCTGCTTTATGCTTAAAAGACTGATATTGAAATATTCAGTCTCCTATAGAATGCTATGAATGTGTAAGGACCCAGGGCTTCCCCCTTCCACCAAATAGAAAAAAAACTTGTATACTGTGGCTTGTGAAAACAACACAGAAAGAGGGAGTTGCATGACACTGATGGCAATTACTCTGCCAGTGATCTGTTAATGCCTAATCCTCTGGATATTTATGTAGTATTTTATTTATGTAACATTTCCTTATGTTTAGTGATAAGTAAAAGAAAACATATTACCCGGAAATAATGGTACAACTACAGTTTTCACTTTCCTGTTCCTACGCTGTAACTGAAGATTAGGATTCGTTTTGAGAGTTTGCTGGCTTATCACATAAATCCTGATAATCAGTGATCAATAAACTATCACTTTTTATTAAGTGTTGCTAAATCAAATTTAACAAGATAAAACTGGAAACATTTAATGTGAATTTCAAATTGCTCCCTCTTTCAGTTGCCAGCTAAAAATGTAACTGAATCATTTTAGGCTACATTAACTATGAAGTAGATGAATGAAATACAGATGAGGTAGTTAAATTCTTTACAACTGAGAACAACTTCACTCTTGAGAGTTTCATTTAAAGTCATAAAACTCATACTGTTCCCACAACATTTGAATGTACTAGGTATATGCTACATTAAAACTAAATTATTATTACCTATTACTTGTTTCACACATTTGGCATACAGTTAGTTCCAAATTCTAATAGTACTTTAATTCCCAGCAACACTGACTCAGACCTTGAAGAAACTGCCTGTTACTAGTGAGCTATTAAACATTCATACTAACCTTGATCAATATGGGTCTTTTAAACTTCCATATATATGCATCAGTTTTAGTATCTCCACTATCTTGAAGTTCTGCGATTTCATTATTTTACAAGACTGCATACATGCTTTTAATAAATGCCTTACAAAAGCTGATGAAATGCTAATGAAGCAAATAATTATTCCAGACATAAAATCAGTCATCCAAATGTAAATCCATATGCTGCATGTAATTTAGTAGTTACTCATTTCCACTAAAAATCACTATTCCCACTTAATGACACATTTTTCAACAGGTTTTCAGCATTTACTCCACCCAAAAACTAGAGATATCAGTGTCCCATGACTCTTTCCTGGCATCAAGTATCCCATATTCTCCTTATTTCATATGCCAAGCTACATGATTTTGTCAATATACTCAACAAGACTTCTCAAATACTATTCTCAAAGCCATTAATCGCTTATTTTAATTAAAGCATTAGCTGTGAGGTTTCCTGCAGCTTGTACCACCCTCTACAAAGAGAAAAATATGCTGCTTTGAATCATCTTTGTTATACAGAACTAAATCTCTTTGCTCCCTTCTGGAGATTAGACAGAGATGCTTATTTCTGCTCTCTCCTTTTGAGAGGAGGGATACAATATCCTCAATTTGCTCTGCAACGTGGAACAGATCGTTATTCAGTGTCTTTATTGGACTGCTGAATAAGGAAAAAGAAACCCAAGTCCTCACAATCAAGCTGCAGTGCCAGTTGCTGACTCCATTACTTTCCCAGGAACTGCACTGGAGAGATCCAGTGTCTGAGTTCTGCTGGTTCCGGTCCAACATCTGGCTGAGGGATCATTACTACATGCTGCTGCTTCTGTGAAATAGTAGTACTTGCAGCTTCCCCCACAATAATCTAATTAAAAGAAGAAAGTAGTACTCGTGGATAACAAACATTCCCAACATGTGAGGAAAGTTCATGAATGCAGCCTGTAAGAGTACAGCAAGTGACAGACTAGTTTCCTTGTGACAGGGAGGCGAATTCCAATGCAGAAGGCACATGGAGGACATAGTGAAGGAATATTTTAGACCTGTTTAAAGGGAAAGCAGAGAGTTTCTGCCACCTTAGAAGAAGAAAAAGGTGTCTGCTGCAGCCAGAGTACTCGTTATAACCAAGAAGAACGGCTATGGGGCTGAGGGAGAACCACAGGTGTTTAAGCCAATTAACAGAGGCAGTACACAAGCTTTACCTGCACAGAAAAAAAGCATGAATCCTTTTTAAACAAAAGCCATCAATTTCTGTGATAAACAGGTATTTAAAAAAAACACAGGAAGCTGACTGCTTCTAAAAATTATCTCTTCCATGTAGTTGAAGCATGCAAACATACTCCTCTACCCTCGGTCAAGTGCAATAAATCGTCAGAAGTTATTTACTGCATACAGTACAATTTTCTTTTTCAGAAAGAATTGTTATTAACACCAAGATGCTAAGAACTGAAAATCAATTTAGAAAGTCATCTTAAAAATAACATAGATACTGTTTCCCTTGTCTATCTTTCCTTTAAAATGAGAAAACCAGATTTATCACTGAAGTGTCGAGAAGATTAACAATGAGCTACTACCAACCGCTGAAAGACAGGAAGGTTTGAAAGACCTGAGCGAAGCTATACATCACAAAATTACTACACGATGGACACCAATCTTGTCAAGATACACTTAACTTTACATGTGGGAATAAAGTCACGGGATTGCAAATGAGTATAAAGTTAATCATATATAAAAGCACTAGAAGAAACCAGTCATATATTAATGTCTTCCATCTATTCTGCATGCTGCCACACCATGTATGGCACAGGAATTTAAAAGCCCTGTACCCTGCTCCCAGAAACTGGGTGTTACAAAGACAGCTCCACTTCACAAACTACAAAATTTCTAGGCTGAGCCAAAATCCCACCTTCCTCCAGGACTGCTGCTATCCTCGCTGTCCCACTGCTCATTTTTATTTCTTGGTATTGGTGGCTGCAGCATCTCAGCAGCCAGGGGGTCTGCATCATTCTCTTCACGGCCAATCCACTCTCCAATCACACGAGGTTTGAGAAGGGGGGTGTTAAAACCTGTTGTGTCCTGAAGAAAAATAAAATAAATTTAAAAAATCCAGAAACACTGCACTGCTTGTTCTGAACCACATGTATAAATAGGAAAAGAAGAAATAGAGACTAAAATCATTCATTAAAAGAGTACAAAAATACAGTATATTATCATTTCAGAAGGATATAAAATATCCAGAAACAATCACAGGTAATGAAAAGATTGCCATTAACACAATTCCAAGAGAGATTTGCCCACCCTGATGCCTCAAATCTCTCCTATTTCTCACTTTTCAATATCAACTGTAGAAATCTGAGGTATCATTTTGAAAAATTCTATTTTTTTTTATAAACGCACAACTCTAAACCAGCACTGCGTCAGTTCTGCTAAGCAACAGATGAGTTCACATGTGTAATAAACCCTCCAACCAAAATACTGTTGTAGATTTACAGCGTCGCTTATTTGCATTAATTCATAACGCAAAACTAATAAATACATCTGCATTGGCGTTTTAAAAATAACCCTGCTGGAATTTACATAATGTATCCTTCAATTCTGAAAATGGTATTAACATTTTAATAAAAAGCATTTCTGAAACTAGTACTCATTAACCACTTACTGGGAAAATACAGCTGAAGAGGATTACAAGAAGCGAGCAAAATGCAACTGGAATATTCAAAACAACAGTGATGATTTGCAATATTATATTAGGAACTTAGACTGAGAAAACAAGTAGTCTTTAGAAATGTTATGAAAAACCTGTTCTGAAGTGGTGAGTATCTCTGCTCTCAGTGTTACTAGAATGGTTGTAGATAAAGGGTCACATACAACAGTATAGTCAAACTAAAAAACATGCACGCATGAAAAAAATAGATATGAAATGATGGGACATGAATATTTATTTTGCTTTAATAAAACTCTTTTCTAGGCTAGCAAAGACACTTCAAATACAGTGATCCTAATTAGGAGAGATATATTCTATTCCTATCCTTTCACAGAATCTCAGACCGTTAGGGATTGGAA
>NW_010198062.1:0-18197 GCF_000695765.1 Mesitornis unicolor | reverse complement strand
TCACACTCTCTAATGGTTCTCAGCCTGGTTCTCAGTCTTCTCCCCACACCCCCCACCCCTGGCCCTATCTCCCCTCAAAACTGTTGAGAGATCTGTTTTCTGTTTACAAGAAAAAAACCAACACAAAAAACTTTTTCATTTAAAAAGACACATTGGAAAGATTGAGAGACAAAAACAATGTCCAGTTGGGGAGAGTGAATGAAAGAAACAAAATGGAAAACAACAAAAAAGGGTTTTTTGTGGTTTTTTTTTTCTTTCAATATTAAGCATATGTATTGTTGCCAGGCATTGTCATCCTCAGAGTCCGCAACCCTGTACATTCTGAGAGAGAGCCTAGGAGCTGATGGCAGAATGCTGTTACTGTTGGCCATGTGACAGTGTTAGCAGGGCACCCGTTTTTAAACAGTTATAATTCCTTCCTGTTTTGCATATCTGGTTTGGAAAGAGGGTGATCACAAGTCCATTTATAAAGCTGCAAAAGTTTCTTTTTTCCAATAAGAAAAATCTAACTCTCAGTTTTTCTTCCAAGGAAATACAACTTTTTTTTTTTCAGACTTCAGGAAGGCAGGATGATGTTATTTTTTCAAAATATTTTCCCTGCTCTCCTAGTTACAATGCCAGTGACCTAGTGTTGTCTGTCTAATCTATTCTGTGTGCTCTGCTGGTGGTGAAAAAGTTCTGCAAGCCATGTTTTGCTCTTTGAGTGATAAAAATACTGATGCCAAATTGTTGGCAGTTTGCTGTATGTGACCAGGCAGCTGCAAAACATTTTTAGTAGAGTCTGCCCTTTGATTTTCATGATTACACAGAAATCTCAGTTTAACCACAGATCAGTTTAAGGAACAGAACATAATGATCATTTTCTCTGTGTAAACCAGTAGGGTTGCACTGTAATCTGCAGAAAAGTCTGCTTTCAGTGTTGCTGTTTTGTTGATTTTTAATTAGATTTTCTTACTGTGGTTGGTAAGACTTGAAAAGTTGGGGTTTTTTTAAAGATAGAAAAAAGCATGGTCCTGCTGTCAGAAGTCCCACCTTTAAGCAGCTTTTGTAAAGTCTGTGAAATGGTTAGTTTTTCTGCTGATAGAGGCCAGATCTTTTGCTCCTTTTTTAGTGATGTTTGCTTTTTTGTTTTGGTGTGCTGAATGTTTGTATTTGGAAATGTTTTGAGTCAAATGTTCCTCTTTTGACATTGGAACTAGAGGAAATAATTTTATGATTATTGGTAGATTAAAGTGGAAGTTACATGTTAAGTGTTGCCTATTCGAGACGATTACAAAAGTCCTGTGATTAAAGCTATGCAGATCTTTTCTGTTGGTGATAATTTTTATATTTTCCTGCCACCTTTCAATCCTGTCCTTCCCTTATCCTTTGAGAGAAGTTGGATGATCCAGCCATAGCATCTCTAGGCCAGGAGCTGCAGACTTTTTCTTCAGTTTCTGCTCCTTAATGGATATACAGCAGAAGCCTGGATGCATCACTTGTCTTTTCACTGCATCTAGAGTTGTTTATCTGAAATGATGAAAACCATAGGGAGTGAGGAGAGAAAGAGGCACTGCAATACTTGAATGATGGGAGATGTGCTAATAAATACTCAGACTGGTTATTGCTGAAGAAGTTCAGAAGGGTCAGTTTGTGGTTAAGGAGGCTTTTTAAAAATGTTTTTAGTTGAAAGGTAGGTGATCTGAAAATTGCAGAGAAAAATAATAGCTGAAGTAAACTGCAGAATTATTGCTGCAGCTAGTGACTGTGGCACTTTTACTCTGCTCCTTTTTGCTGCAGCTTTCAGAGATCTTTATGTTGCTGCTTCTACTTTTGCAAAACCTTTCAATGGTTCCTTGCACCTTGCAGAAGAGAGTCTTAACTTGGGGTTGATCTGTCAGAGTCCTGCCAGAAACGATCTTTAAACAACATTTAAACATGATAGTAGTTTATTTCAGTAGGTAAAACATATTTTCATTTGTTTGGAGTGTCTATTAACTTCTAAATATTGAAGACTGCAGAATAGTTGAGAGCTACAGAATTTGTGGGAAGTAAAATCTTCCTGGGATGTGAGCCTGAACTGAGCTTAATTAAAAAGCCATGGAGAAATCTGGAAGAAGCAGCATTAGGCACTAAAACAAGCTTGTTCTTGTTTCTTGGAGTTTCCTCCACTCTTGATTTTCTGAGACATTATAATTCAAGTTAACCTCAAAAGGAAGACAGAAAGAAAAATGAACAAGTTACAAACATATGCTGTCTGGCTTCCCAGAACTTGTCCTCCTCCTCTGCCTAAAATCCAAAACAAATTTGGTCAACAAAATAATCCTTCAAAAAGAGGCTCTTTTTCCCCCCTGGTGTTTAAATGAGCTCTTTTGCCTGTCTTCTGCCTGGTCTCATTTCATGCTAACATATATAAACAATCTGGGATATATCTAATGTCAAGTTACTCTTTAAGTGTGAAATGTACTCCAGAAATACATTGTGAAGAAAACAGTCATAGTCTTGGAAGTGCACACATGAACAAATTTCTCGGCTTTCTTCTTCCTTGAGAGGCAGCCCTTCCCTTGAAGTCTTTCCTGAAACATAGAAAAGTGGATTTTTAACGAGATGGGTCTTTGGTGAACCTTTTGGTGGTGCAGGCTGCCAGCGTGGAGACTCAACAACCAAGTCATTGGCGAAACTTCAGTGCGAGCGAGGTCCAAGTCAAACTTGTGTTTGCTTTCATGTAAGGCCATGTGCGTTCTCCGTGTTGCTGAGGCTTGCACAGGCAACCGTGGAGCCAAAACCAGGAAGAGATTTTTGTTTACTCTAGCCCTTAATTCTCAAGCTTTTGCAAATAAACTCAAGGGAGCTTTTCATCAGGATACAAGACAAACAGCAACAAGCTTTCCATCCGCATTTGTACTGCATATCCCAGCTAGTCTTTTGATGTGAATAGATACCGGACAAGGGGAGCATTTAGCCAAATTGTCTCTTTATGTACTTTGTTGGAAGTGCTTAGTGGTTGTTTCAAGAGTCAGGGCATACTGACCGCTGTCACATGAAAGTAGTATTAATGAGCTTGTTACCCTGAACAGAGCTTGTTATCCTAAACGACATCAGGTGAATGGTCCTGTTAAAAAAAGAGGAAAAAACTCCCTGAAATCAGTCATGAACTAGACATCAGAAAGCTCCAAGTCAGAGGAACACTGTGGAATCCTAACAGCGGGACTGCACAACAACTGAACAACGCAGAGTATGGTACAAAGCCTAAGATAATGCAGTGTGTATATGTCCCCTGAGTGAGTGCAGTGTATATGCCCTCTGGCCCTTTGGAGCTGTATGTACTGAGTCAGGATTGGGCAGACGTTATCTTTTAGCCTTGGTTTTGGCTCAGTTTTGTAAAAACTCTGAGCCCTTCTTCATCCCAATCTTGTGGGTGTTCTTCAAGGATTTTGCAGTACTACTATAGTTTATGCAAAGCTATTTCTCTTAAATTTTTAAAGGTAAATTGCTTCTTTGTCAAAGAAATTATATTTAAATATCACCTTAAAAACCAGTTACTTTTCAAAAGAGGTAATGGCTCATTGTAAGACTATATTAATAGAATATAATGAACACGGTATTTTTAGCATAAAAGTGTTATTCTTGTTATCGCTGTTGTAATTCTAGTTGTCGCCCTGGTTTCAAAGAAAACATTAAAGTCACAGTCTTAAAATTATTTTCATAGTTAACATAGTAATTAGGCATATATCTGCAGGGAAGTAGTAGGTAGCTAGGTATGAATTTTGATATCACGGTCTTCTCTCAGTGTGGTTGCTTTACAGCAGCACTGTGATTCCATGTGCCCTGTCTGGGGATGGTAAAAGGACACATCCATGTGGAAGTAAATGCACTGGAGCATAAAAACACTTGGACTGGCAGTCTGGCTTAAAGCAATCCAGAAAGCAGCACACACAAATTGACACTGCTTCTCCTGCAGCCTGCTGTGGCTGCGGAGTGCTTCAGTAAACTTGGGGGTCTGTGAAGAACAGCTTTTTTGGAGACGGGTAGGGTGGCCTGCTGCTCTCAGCAGGGTGTCTGTGAAGGCAGCAACTGTTCTGTGTTTGCTTCCAGGCCAGTGTCCAAGAAACTGCACAAATAAGTCAATGAAAAATCGACCCAAATTTATAGTGCTGTACCATTATTCTGTGTTTTTCATCAATGTTTCTGATGTCTGTTTACACAGTATCTATAGGAGATACTCATTACAGAAAAGGGGTCTCTAGTGTGGTGGGTTTCAGCGTCAGCTGTTTGACTGGAAAACTGGAGAATGTCTGCATGAAGGGAGACATGTGAGGGAGATAAGGGGACTAGGGGGTCAGCGCCATTTAATCTTATGTCAGAGTGTACCTAGCTTTGAAACCTGAATTCACCCAGGACTGTGCTTTTCTGGGAGAGCAAAATCTGCCACTTTTAAACCAGTGGTGGGAGGAAGATACTCCGTGATGCTGAACGTTTTATTATCTTTCACTTTGTTGAAATCTGTGGCTTCATCAGGCTTTGAAACAGTGGAAAGCAGGCACTCCCAATTCCTCCTTCCTCTTCTCTGCTTCCTGCCCTTCCCAGCCCTTTCTGCCCCGGGGTGACACGAGACAGAGAGCTTGCTGTGCAGTACTAATGAGAGAGGTGGGATGCACAAATATCGTCATACGTTGGGCAGTGACTACCTGCCTGGACCTTTTGCCAAGCTGCCTCAGTAGATCTCTTCACAAAATAAAGACATGAATGAGCCAATTCCCTAAACTGAATGCATGAATCATCCATCAGAAATTTAGTAATAAGGAAAATAATCAAAACAAGTGAAGGAGTTTGTCTGCCAGGATCTTAAAGATCTGGGCATGGTTCTGTGTTTTCCAGTGATTGGTTCATGAATGATTTATGAAAAGGAGAGGGGGTGAAGTTTTTCTTGACTATTCCAATATAAACTATAATAAAAAAGACCCAGGTATTTGTTAGAGAAGAGGGGTGGTAAAAATTATGTATATGACAAGGCATTCTGTGAGAGCTCTGAGGAACATTAGAGTCGGAGAGTGGGATGTGTGGCTGGTAGCATTTTACTTTTAGTCACCTTTAATTGTCATTTACTGAGTTTTCAACATGATTGTTAAGTCTAATATAGAGTAATGCAGATATTTTGTCTATGTATGTTAGCTGATCCTCTCTGTTAGAAGATATACTCTACTTAATAAAAACAATGGAGTGAAGAAGGTAGGAAAGCCACATATGCCTGGGGCTCACAAAGGCTGGTGAAGAAGAGCACCCACACCATCTTTGCTTGTCAGAGCCTTCTCTGCAGCTTTTGGGAACTGATTGTAGGCTCTGCGGGTCCTGGGGCAGCACCAAGCTGAGGGGAATCAACTTCATCCACAATGTCAGGGGAGGCTGCCCAGAGCAAACTGTGCAGGGTGTTTTTGGCAGAGCTGTTGTTTAGGCAGCTCTCATTACCCATGTCCAACAGTGACCCTCTCCAAACCTGTTTCTGGTGTCTGTAGCCCTGCTTTCCATCCTGTGTACTTCCATTCTCCCATCTGGGGAGGAGGCATGGGGCACAGAGGGTTTATTTCCTTCAGGTCTGCTGGAGAGAGAGCTGCCAGCTATGGAGCTGGTTTACCAGTATTTGGGGAGAGGGAGCCCACTCACCCACTCAGCGCCTCAGGGCTGTCCTCTGAGTACCCTGAGGAGGTGACAGTGCCATTCCGCAGAGGGTCCAGATGCTGGTAATGTTCCTTTGCACCCTTCCATCTTGCCATGAGCTGAGGGAACAGTCAGACAATAGACAATGAACTGTAATATCTCCGAAAAACATTTATATCATACGGATATGTTTTGGCATGCATTAGGTAAAAGAATTTAAGGCGTTAAATTATTTATCAAAAGTCTTAGGTAATGCACACAAAAAACCCATTTTTCTTTATCATCACATCTGTACTTTGGTGTACATAATTGAAAACATTTTTTCTGTGGAAATAAGGTTAATATTTTCCAGTGAGAAAGCACCTTTTATCTCATAAGCTGCCAGATCTCTGTGCCAGCTGCATGCAAATGCCACCACGGAACTGCTGCCACTTTGGAAACAAAGAGTGGCAGGTGAAAAGTGGGTTGGATCGTCCCCCAAAGTACAAGAATGAGGAAGAAAAGTATTTTTAGCCAAAGACTGTATAGCAAAGCCCTTCTTCGTGGTAAAAAGCTGCATGAGATCTTTCTTGGCTGCATAAAGGAATTTTGCAAACTAGAAAAAAAAATCTTTCATGGGCCCCAAACAGAGCAGATATCGTGAGTGGTATTCAATTAACCCTTCAGAAACAGGAGTTAAGGTTGGTAATTTATCTGTGCTTTCAAACCGCCATTGACAAATTCCCATGCAAGATCCTATCCAGAAGAGGTTGCAGTAAGCGAGTGAAGAGCCTAAGAAGTTGGTCAAGAAGGAAGGATAAATGAGAGGAGTAAATGATCAAGTTTTAATCATGCAGAAGTTTAATAACTGGATTCTCCAAGTCTTATGTAGTAAGAAAAATTTTAACAGTTCTCCATTATTCATTTGTATTAGTAGGTTTTAAATTAATGCTTTTCGTTTAAGAGGGGGAGCAGGCAATAACAGTCAGTGGAAACATATATGCAGCATACAGAGGTCATTCAGAAAAGTAAATGTCTCGGCATGTAAAATATTTTAATGCCATTAAATACATTGGCTGCATTTCTGCATTGTGAGTGTTTTGTTCAGTTCTAGTTATCCGTTCCTGGACTAAACAGAAGTCCGGGAAGATCAATGGCAGTGAATAAGTGTATTTTTGTTGAATGTGTAAGTGAAAAACATCAGAATTGGTCATTTTAGAGAAAAGGTACACAAATGGAGATATGCTTACAGAACTAAGCAAAATTTACCATTTCTCATAAAGCACAACAAAGGAATAATTGCTAAAATTGGAAGGTGACAAGTTTTAAAGGCAGTGTAAGACATACAGCTCTCTCTAAATGTAAACTGGTTTGCCCATGGAGCACTGCCTTTTGTATGCGTCTGAAATTAAGGCTTTTATTCGGGTTGGCATTAAATACACCTGCTGATCAAGAAAGGACGTTTGGGTAGGGAAAATTGCTGTGTAGAGGGGAAATATTTTGTGTCGGAGCAGTTGGGAAGACATTTCCTAAGCAAACAAGTTATCCAACAAATATGCGCCATCCTTTCCTTTTCTCTTGAGCTGTGGCCGTGGTCAGAGGTAGGCAAGTGCCCTGGATGGTGTGCAGGTGGGAAGGTGTACGTCAGCACCTGCATTCCCGTGTACCCAGGGGATTTATCAGTGCAATTTGAACCTGACATTCCAGGGAGCTGAGATATTTTGAAGTGGATGCTTAAGGCATGGATTTATATCCTCTGTATTTTTCAGTCATCTGTTGTCTGTTGTAATTCCCTGGGGCTGTTAATTATATATATAAATCAAACAAAGTTTATGGGAGTGTCTAATATTTAAAGTGAAAGTCTAAGGCTTCCAGCGTCTGGGGCGAATTATTCTTTTCAGGCCTAACAAAGCTGGCACAACTTCAGTTAAAGGAAGGGCAGAACAATGATGTTTTTCAACTGTTTTATGTAATCTGTGCACTTTAGGAAGTGTTTGTATAACAATTATTTTATCCCTGAAAACCTGATAGATTTTTTTCTAATGGGTTTTGAATTAAATTTGCATTTGAATTGCATTATTTTCTTTCAACAAATATGTTGTTATCTCTGACTTAAATGTGGATTGAGGAATCACTTGAAACATAATACAGAAGTAGTGCTGCAGACCTCACCAGCCTGAAAAATAACTGAAGTGAAGTTAGGAATGTTAACAAGCTCAAATGTCATCATCTTCCAAAAACTGGTATTTAAGCTGATCCACATTCCCTCTCCTCCTTTATGTGGAATACAAAACACATACATTGTGGGTAACTAAAAGAAATGTTTGGAGTTGGTTAAGAAACAGTGGACATGTTATTTTTGTATTAGCTCTTGTATAGCCACATTTTGAGCTTGTTTAAAAAAATGTAGTTTGTGTAGTGTGAAGATGTTGGGGGAAGGGATAATGAGTTCCTACTGAATACTAATTGCCTTTGTTGTTGTTCAGGGAGACTGTATAAGAATGGAGGATTTGTTGTAAATTAGTCACTAGCTGTATTATGCATTGCTGTGAGGTTAGACCAGAGCTGTAAAGATGCCAGCTCTACAAAATCCTTATGATTCACTAACTTGGTGACTGTGTGAAGGAGAAAAAACTATTGAGACTAAATATTATTGGAAACAGAGCTCCTCTAATGACAGTGTAATCTTTCTTTATAACACTTAAGCTTTAAGCTCATTTAAACTAGAAAGAAGGGAGCAACAGACTGTTGAGTGGGTTATCGCTGCTTTTCCAGCTGCGGCACCCCAAGGTCTACCAAAGTTGTAAATACTGAGAGGGGGGAGGTACTGCTCTGCAGCAGTATAGGGTCCAGCAGATTGATTAGTGCGTTTAGCTTACTGTTAGTCTTTGGCTTCTTTAATTCCAGCATTTTGCCTGTCCTTAAATTGAGCGTCCTTGTAAACCCCACTTTTAGCATGGAAACAAAGCTTTGAAAAACCTTGCAATAGTCTGTTTACTTTTAAGACTTATTTTCCCATTCCCTACTCAGCTTCTATTGTTTTCATTTACATCAAAATGGAAAGGTGAGTTAATGATTCATTGGCACACGGTGACCTTTCAAATAGCTCTGGAGCACGATGCAACAGCTCCACGTGAAGCCCTCATACTTTAACCTCTGTGCTTCTGCCTTAGTATTTGCAGCCTGATCTGTCTACATGCCTGCACCCCTGAAGAGAGCAAACATTTACAGCTTTTCCCTCCCCTGTGTTTAGTGGGCAATTTGATCCTTCTTTGTCCATTCCTTTATTTTACATCACTCACTTGCTATTGAGAACAACAGAGTGCAACTTTGGGAATCTGCTCTCTGTTTATTTAGCACAAAAATGGACTCAGACTCTGATTCACCTTTTAATTACTCTTGGCCTTCCTTACCTAAAATGAGGATTCGAAGAAGGGCATCCAAAGCAGGTAGAAAAAGCTTTTTTCTTTCAAATGACTCTTGCTTAATAGCTCTGCCTCCTTTTCACTGTCTGGTTTGTGCAGGTGGCTATGAACAGCTCACATGAGGTAGATTTTCTTCCTTTGCTTTGAAAGTCTACCTCACTGTTTGTTGCTTTTGTAGATAACAGTGTTGCAGTTTGTTAAGTAAGAAGAAAGTGTTTTCTCCAAATTATGAACTGTTTGTAAAAATTGTTTTTATTTCTTTACTCTCAGGGCTTTTCTTCTTTCCTTTTCTTCTGGTTGTATGTGTAGCTCTCACTGAACAGCTCTGACACCCTGGAAACTGCATAGCACAGCAGTGGCTGCAGAAAGCTTTGCTGGTTACAGTTGTTTTCATTTAGAGGGAATTTGGTAATTAAAATATGCCTCAACAGCTAATAGTTTTTTTTTTTAATTAAATACAAATATCTTCCAGAATGAAGGGGGAAATTTTTTTGCATTCTACAAAAGAAAGTGAAGGGATCAGTTACTGTTTTTGGTGGCAGTTACTGTCTTTGTACAGTTAGTCATTGTCCTCCTTTGTGAAGGAGTCTTTGGGAGGTAAGCATTATAAATGTTGTCAGTATGATAGAGTGGGTTTTAAGGAGGTTGAAAGACCCTGACTAGCAAGTTTATGTTAGGAAGAATTATCAGTGAAAGCTTTAATAAGGGAAGATAAATTTTGACTGCATGTAGAAGCAAAGAAATTAAGAGAAAAAATGGCAAAAAATGTAATTTGTACTTCCTTCCTTAAAATTGTTTTTTTCTGTGATTCAGAAAGAGAAGAAGCAAATAAGAGAAGTAAGATCCATCAGTGTCATTAGAGTCAGTGAACCAGGAGAATCACCTTGTTTGCACAGGCTGAGACTTTGACCTAGTTTTAGAGCAAAAAATGTGTACAGAATGTACATTTTATAATTTAGAACACTTTCTGAGCTTTTTACTTTTATTCTTGGAGAAATAAATTATTTCGCAAGTGCATAGGAGTTTCTGTAATGTAATTTGCAAAGAAGGTGAAATTGGGTTACAAGTCGCGTGGTGTGTGTTCTTTTCATCTCTCATGAGGACTCATTTTATCTGTAAATGCTGTAGCCTCGCACCCAGCTTCCATGGCACTTTTTTTGTTATGTACCTTTAGACAGGTTTAGTATGTGAGGTTTTTATCTATTTATTTACTTGTTTTAAATACTTCACCTGTTGTAAAGCACTATATTACAGTATTGCACCTTGTTTCCCATCCCTGTTAATATATATGTATACTAACACGTGTGGCTTGCATGTACAGATGACCATATCTGTGAGGTTATTGGAGCAAGGAGGTGCTGTGGGTGCATGTGCGTGCTTTAGTGGTAGTCCAAGGGTTCACTTGTGCTTCAGGATTGAGATCCTGGCTGCTCATGGAGTGGGAGAAGTGCCTCTGCAAGGGGACAGCAGGCTTGTGATCTATGCTCATGATCTATGTTTTATTCTAATAGTGCCTGAACATCATGCCAGTTGTTCCTGGCACACAGGTGTGGGGCACATAAGTACCTCACAGCGGCATTTCCATCATGCCAGAATTCAGATCTCAGTGAATAAGAGACCAACGGGAATTGGCAAAGGATTCTTCCTCCCTGCCTCAAAAGTCATGAAGTTGTCACTGTGCACTCTCATTGGGTGATCCAGCTGATCTGGGCAATGAAATGTCAGCCTCCTCCCTGCCTCTCCAAACCAGCAGACTCTTGGTTTCCTGGTCGGTGTTACTGCCCCTGGATGAGCAGTGCAGGGGAGCTATGCAGACCTCCGGCAGGAGACTGCAGAGTGAAAATTCTCACATCCTGCTTTACACCATACACATCAGTGTGTTCAGGTTTTAAGTTCCCTGTATACCCCTAGGTCAACTTTTGCCCATGCTCAGGGACCTCTCAGACTAGGCAGTGGAGCCCCAGCCCTCCCCCTGAACTCCTGGGGGTGATCTAGTGCAGGCTGTTCACCTTCAAGGCCGTGCATTGCAGGCTCCCTCCCTTCCATTGAGTCTGTGTGTACATGGCATAATTAAAGGTTAATTAGGCTTAACAGAGAATGTGAACGTGACTGCATATTAGGGGTCGGGCTGGGGAGTGGGGTCTAAGTTTTATTTCTTGCTGTAAGACCCCTAATGGTATTTATTTTGTTATTTAATGTGAAATGGCCATTCTCCCTTCACCTCAGATGTATTCCTAACCCTTGCACTGTACAGTCCCTCTTGTTCAGAGGCAGTGACTGTCAGAGCCTTTTTGGAGGCTTTAACAACCTCAGGGGTGCTGAAAGTGTCTGTCTCTGACAAGTCAGTTGCACTGTGCTGGGTGGTGGGATTTATGCACTGAGTCCACTTGGACAGAGGTGGGAATTGAAACCAAGCATCCCATATTTTGCGAAAGTACTTTATCTGTTACGCTGTTGTATGAAATGGGACACCAACTTAGTTCTGTTTGTATTTTCATTCATATAGTAGATAAGGTGCCTACTTCAGAAAGGGAGGTCAGGGCTGTGAATCCCACATTGGAAGGAATGCTTTCTTGCAATCCCTGTTTAGGTGACAAAGATCAAAAGCACTAAGAAGTGCCTTTATCCTCAGTGTTTCTTAGTGGCTACTTTAGGACCAGATCTCGTGCATCCTGGATATGATTTCTAGCATTCAGATGCATGATCCTCTCCATGCAGTATATAGGAAATGCAGTGCTTTAGTTTCTCCTCCGTAGATTTAAGGCAGTTAGATGTTTGACTTTGTGACAACAGCACTTCAAAGTCTACCTCACTTTATCCTCTGTGTAGGGCAGTTCTTACTTGCTTAATTACACTGTCATTAATAGTTGCACTGTCTGAATGAAGCACTAAGACTCCTGAACTAGGGATGCAGATACCCCATTGAAACTGGTTGTATGGGCCACATCCACAGATGTGTGTGTCACTTCAGTTGATCCCTAGCAATGAATGTGTGAACTTCTTTTTTTTTGACCACTTCTGGATTTAGAGGAGTATTTCCGCAGTCCTGCATGACCTGTATGCTTAGTTGTCTGCATTTTTAGCTGACTTCATAGCTCTGTTACTTCCAGTTATACATTAACCCCTGCTCAGATTGCTGGGGGTAAATGTGATGAGCTGTCTGAAAACTATTCATAGTATCTTGAGGAGGGAATTTGTAATTTCTTTCCTGGCTCTCAGCTTGGTCACATATATGTGCTTCTCTTCTCTTTTGCTGTGTGCTCTCATAGAATGATTTAAGTTTTGATTTTTTTTTTGTGGAAAAACAGTCAGTATTATGTTCTTGCCATTTTCTGACACAGGTCATTCAAGGCTATATATTTTCATATGCCAGCATAAAGCATGTTTTGAATTACTGCTATGATGATAATCTGGTTTTGTTTTTGGTTTTGTTTTTTTTTTTAAAAAAAAATTACTTTTATAAGCTTTTGTGCCTGGTAAAATGTACAGCCTTTGCTGTATAATTTCAATGACAACATGGCAGAAGATGTATAGAATTTGTGTCTAGTTATTCGTTGGTCAAAGTCTTCTATTTTATCCATGTTTGGATATTATCCTTCCCAGCACTGTGGTGTTTGTTCACATATGTCTAAATAATGCATGCATCTTTCTTTGTTTACCAGGCAGGTGGCAGAGAGCCACTGGCTCTGTTAAAGTAGACATGCCTTTGCTTTGTTCTTTTCCTGTGGCTGTGTCACAGTGTACAGACAGAGTGTTCTGTGCTGTCAGGACGATCTGCTTGGTGAGCTGTGCTTGCTGGGCTGTTACGGTACTAGAGCTAATTCTGCTCTGTGGTATTTGGGTCATTTTTACCTTATCTTGAAGTCCATTACTGATACCTTTCAGAGCTGAAACTCTTTGGGACACCTTCACTGTCAGAAGAGGTGCCAGTTTGTCCTGGCAGTCCTACCTGTCCTTCCATATATTGTGCTGAAGTTTTGTATCTGCAATGAGAATAAGCATGTTGAACGGATAGGGGAGATTTTTTAGGTGTTTTGTATGAAAATGTGTTTTGTTGATACTCCTCATCTTTCAGGCAAGGACAGCCTCTCTGTGTATTATTCCTGGTACCCAGTGCACTGGGCTAGTACCTGCTGCCATTTTAACCTGGAGGAAGGTCTGCTGATGGTCCCCATAAGACTGATAAAACTTATAGACAGTGAAGCATGCTGGAGGCAATTAGTGGGACTGTAGGAATTCATGGATGTTTGTGATGGTTTTGTGACTTTTTGAACTATGTGGGCCTGTCTAGTAGATATAAGTTACTAGCACAGTCAATGTGTAATTAATAATGCTCTCCTCTACATTCAGTGAAATCTTGAAATACTTCTCCTGTTACAGCGTTAGTTTGATGTAGTCACCTCTTCGTGCATGTTTGAAATTGTGGAGGGGAGTGGGAGTAAGGAGGTAAAGTGGGGTCATATTGCAACACAAAGCCCAGAATAACCTGTTACATTTTGTCTGTTCATTTAAAACCCCAACAAATATTTATTTAGACATCTCACCTTTAACAACAGACTGACTGGTGCATATCCAGTAAAGCATATGGCATTTGGCAGTGATAATCAAGAAGGTACTGCAGATAGCATATTCTGATACATCTTGCAGTAATTGCAGCAGCTTTCATCAGAAGTTGTTACTTAGGTTGCTGCTCCCTTATAGAATTATAAAATAATGTAAAATGTGTTGGAGATTGCTGTACAAATAAGAAGGTGAAGTAATGGGGGGATTTTGTTGTTTCTGGTTTAGGCTGTATAATTCATAGCGCAGTCTATTAAACAATTGTAAAGACCTCAGCAGTGGGGATGGTTGCTAAAGTCAAGAAGCTGGTGCCATAGGCTTGGGTTTACACCATGATTTGGTGGGCCCTAATGCCTGGGCTGTTTTTCGGGGTTTATGTATTGAACCTTTGCAGTCTAGCACTGGAGCCAAATGCTGCCCTTGCCAATTGTATCCAGTGGGTTTATGTATAAGAGGGAGTATGTGCTGGGGAAGATAATAAGCATATAAGAGGCAACAGAGAGCCTGATGTGTTTTTTTCTTTCTGGTTGTTGGTCTAAGATCAACCCTTGGAAAGGTTCCCTTGCCACAAGAAAGTACTGCCAATTTTGCCAAATCGCATTTCCTTATGATTTCAGCTGCCAAAGTCTGATGAACTGTGGTAGAAAACAATGCTTTATACTATTTATAAACAAGGGCTTTGGGATCTTGGGAAGCATAAGGAGATGATTTGAGCTTTAGCAGTTCTCAAGATGACAGTCACTAAAATAATGTTAAAATTCTTGCAGGAGGGAAAAGCAAAATGAGAAGCATAAAGATGGTTTTTAATGGTGTGAGATCCCACAAGACCTGCCAGGACTAGAAACCAAATAATTCGTACTGTGCCATTTCTAAATGGGAATTTCCAGTTTTCTCTAAGTATACAGCTTACTGTTCTTGGGCTTTATGAGATAGCATCTTATAATTAAATAAAAGCCATGGTGCAGTATTGCACTTTCGACAGTGGTCTGGTACCTTCTCTTTTAAAGGAACAAAAGCTCCATATCTTCTCAAATGTAGTTTCTAATCTAGTGCCATTTCTTCATTATAACTTTTCTTGCAATCTCTGATGGCCATAGGCATCTTAGATGGGGCTTTGAACAACCTGACATAGTGGTAGGTGTCCCTGCCCATGGCAGAGTGGTTGAACTGGATGATCTTTAAGGTCCCTTCCTTAAGGAACTTTAACCCAAACCATTCTATGATCTTCTAAAAGCATTTCCATTGCTTTAGGAATATAGCCTGGGAAAAGTCTTTAGTAGTATCTTTTCCTTTCCACCTTTTCAGAAAATAAATTTCTCAAGCAGACTAAGAATGATTTTTTGCATGATTTTCAATAATAGATTAACTGGAATTAAGTTTGTGAGTTTTGATTCTGGATATTTTGCTGGGTGGGATACTTTATCACATCATTCTTTTGCTAGCCTGTCTGAGTTCACTTCCAGTGGCAGTGCTTGAGTTAGAGCATCTTAAAAAAAGGAAAAATTATTCTGTGTAATTACATTACATTACAATTTTTTTAGCCTGTTTTATCACAGTCTAAGACCAGATTGGTTTCCCCTTTGTCAAATTTTGCTCTTTTTACAATCAGAAGATAACATGAGGCCTTGATTACCAGCTCAAATGCTGGATTGGAGCATGCTCTTTATAATTATAAGCATCTTTAAGAGAAGTGTAGCTGCAGGGCAGGTTGAGAGTGTTTCTGTAGGTTAGGTTTTCTGCTGCTCAAAGCCATGAAATAGTCAGGCCATTCAGCTTTTCATAGTATTTGCAGTCATGAACACACTACTGAAAATGAAACCCTGAACTCCTGCTAATGATTTCTAGTGACACTGATAATTTCTCATTTCAGTGGCAATGTCAGATCAGATACAGTCTTCATCCCAAACATGTTGTTCACAGGTCAAATCTTGATTGATTGCTGTTACCCTGTGAAGGCAATACCAGTGTTTTTTTGTTTGTATCTCTCTTAAAATTTTGTTTTAAGATCAGTAATCTGCTTTACTGGTTTAAGATTAGTATTTATGCTGATCACTGTACAGTGCTTCATGAGAGTTATTATTTGACTGCAATTTAACAGTGTTCTGTTCATAAAATATATCAGATGGTAGATATTTAATGTGTAGGCTAGAATCATACATATTTCAACCCATTAATAAATCTTGCCCTGTTTAGTGCAGTTATACTTCTGCAAACACAAATTGGTAGGAAGTTCTAGTTTAGGAGGAAAATAAAAGGTTTTGCTAACCAAGATATAGGAAGACTTATTTTTAAGTTACAAAACTTAAAACTTACTTCTGTGTTAACCAGTTAAGAAATGGGCAGACGTTTGGGTGGCCACATAAATATTACTCAAATTGTAATCCTAAGATTTGCTGCGTAATGTTTGATTATTTGACATTTTGATGACACTCTCTCTATATATACACGTATATATATTTACTATGTATATGTATATATGAGAAGAACATGATTTGAGATTTAGTGGCATATTTTCCACAATTTAATTTTTTCCAGACCAGAGACACTCTACCCTTGATGTTCTCAAGAAGCTCAAGGCTCCACCTGATTTCTTTGCTTCAACCAAACTTCCTGCCATGCTGAGTGGAAGTGATGAAGTGTATGCAAACTCCATGGTAGTAGAGCAAGTAAGCTTATGTTTGAACTTTTGGTGAATTTTTCATCATCTTCTGTTAAAGTATCTTTTTTATGTGATAGTATGATCTGGATCTGTCAGCAGTGGTGTGTGGCCAATTAGTAAAGCTCTAAAATAAAACCAGTAATACCATACTCTTTTCAGCTCTATTTTGTAACCTATTCAGGAGGTCTCTTCTAACAGATTCATCCAATAGCGGGAATTATTCTTCCTAGCCTCTAAGTAGAGCCCTAAGACAGCTCTTACCATCGTCTTTTATGTGTTTCTGAGCTAAATAGTATTTGCTTCTTTCTAAGAAATGTTAACACAATGTAACATGCTCATGTTTTCATGTCATGTAATTCAGAATTTCTGAATTATATGTACGTTCCCAAAAAAGCCAAATTTGTTCATGCTGGCTAAAATCAGAAGTTAATTACAAGCTCATAATTAAGCTTGTGGGCTCCAAAAAATGAGGTATTGGTGAAAAGGTGTCCTACAGCTGGCACAGAGCATTCTGATACCAGAGATCCTGAGTTAGTATTTATGTTTCTGATTTCTTTGTCACCAGCACTGGAGATGAGCCAAAGTGTGCACACCATATTGTATGTCATGTCATCATGTTGCACCTGAAATCCCTCCTCCATGGTCACAATCAGATATCATATCTTGGGCGGGGGGGGCTAGTCCAACTTCTCTGTATAGTGATTGTAGTTAAAGAGCTGCCAAATTCTGGTGGCATGAACTCTGTTTCAGTGATGGTTGAACTGATTTACGTATTTGTAACCTGCTTTGGACTCTTATTGGGATGGAAGTTTGAATACAGAAGTAAGAAATGGTTGAATCATAAGGTTAGAAGACAGCTGAGATTTTGCAGGTGTGATTTTTTTTCTTCTTCCCTCCCCCCCCATGAAGCACTTCAGCCACTGTATTTACTATAGATCCAGTGCTATGTGACAGCTAAGTTTCAGTCAGAGGTCTGCATGTTCAAAATGCAGCTAAGGGTACAGAGAGATGCATGAAATAATAACCTAAGGGTGAGCAAGTGGCAGAGGACTATATAAGCAATCTTTGAACCCTTGATTTTAACAATATCATGGTTGTAAGGACAGACCTGCAAAAGTGCAGCTTCGTTCCAGATGCAGTTGTTACTGGAGTATGTTACTGGGTTGGATTCAGCTTGGATTACTACCTTTTGACAGCTCAACTTGCAGCTAAATCGCTGACTGGGTTCTCCTTTAAGCACCACACAACAGAAGCCAAAATGGCTGCTGGAGGAGCTGCCTCTGGTGCTGAGAATAACTCTGAAGAGAGGAACAGCTACATAAGACCTGGGAGAAGCATTTTACCTTCATGCATCTCATCTGCACAGTGCAACAGAAGTAGTTCCAGACCTGCATGTGCTGTACCTTTGAATGCAAATATGGGCTGCTGTTAAAATGTCAGTGGTTCTCTTTGTCTTTTACTAAGACAAACATCATTATGATGGGGATGAAAACATATCTCAAGTGGGGCTGGAGATGAGGAAGGCAACAATCTGAAAGACCAGGGCTTTGGAAACGCTTGCAGTCTTTCCTTTCTTCTTGCTTATACAGGTGCTTTTTGGAGGTTGAATGCTTCCACCAGCTGTGTGAATTCTTTCAGCATCTAAATGGATTACAGTAGCATCTAATTAAAAGACTAACACTAAACTGTATTTTAATATCTTCTGTAGAGTCAACAGGATAATTCAACCTCAGTTACATAAATAATTAGTTGTTACTAACCAGAGTCTAAATCCTGATCCCTGTACCTGAGAAAATGTAATTCCCAACTCCATTTCTGTCTTTGTGCAAGAGGAGTGGTACTTCATGCCCATATTTGCTTAATGGCAAAAAAGAAAGGTTCATTTTCCTTCCTCCCCTGGAGAACATCCATGCCAGGTCATTTATATTTATATTTATATT
>NW_010198061.1:0-6085 GCF_000695765.1 Mesitornis unicolor | reverse complement strand
CTTCCTGAACCCATGCTGACTGGGCCAGATCACTTGGTTGCCCTGCATGTACCGTGTGATGGCACTCAGGATGATTTGCTTCATCACCTTCCCTGGCACAGAGGTCAGACTGACAGGTCTGTAGTTGCCCAGGTCTTCCTTCCGGCCCTTCTTGTAGATGGGCGTCACGTTTGCAAGCCTTCAGTCGACTGGGACCTCCCCAGTCAGCCAGGACTGTTGATAAATGATGGAAAGTGGCTTGGCGATCACTTCTGCCAGCTCCCTCAGGACCCTGGGGTGGATCCCATCTGGCCCCATAGACTTGTGTATGTCTAAGTGGTGTAGCAGGTTGCTAACCACCTCTTCATGGATTATGGGGGCTTCACTGTGCTTACCATCCCTGTCTTCCTGGTCAGGGTTTGGGTATCCAGAGTACTGCTGGTTTTCCTACTAAAGACTGAGGCAAAGAAGGCATTAAGTACCTCATCCCTGGTCCCTATGTCCTGTCCCCCCCACATCTACTAAAGTGTAGAGACTCTCCTTATTCCTCCTTTTGTTGCCAATGTATTTATAGAAACCCTTTTTATTGTCTTTAACAGCACTAGCTAGATTAAGTTCCAGCTATGCTTTGGCCCTTCTAATTTTCTCCCTGCACATAAGAGTCACAAGAAAGAAATCTGTTTTCCCTTAAGGTAAGAAACTGTTATACAGAGTAGACATGTGACTGACCCAGACTAGTCTGAGCAATAACCAAATCCATTTACAGGTCTAAAAGAGGGCCTGGATGATGCAGACAAGACAAGGAAAGGAACGCTGCACATTCCAGCCAGCACTAAAGCTAACATGAACACAGCTGCCAGCGCAAGGAGGGCCCGCAGTGTCACCGAGCAATTTACGGTAGCACTCAGAGGCCACAGCAGCTCAAGGCCTCTAGTGATTAAAGATGCTATCTGCACAGATTAGAACACACAGGACGGCCAGTCAAAGCAGCTCTGCTATCCATGGTTTAGCATCTCTCCACTTAAGCTTAGTGCTTAATCCTGGTTTTAATTTAATGCATTTACATCACCTCTGGTAATGTCTTCCCTATCCCATCTTTCCCCCATACTGACCCTTTGGCTCCACCTCCCCTTATGGCTAAATGCCTCAAGGATTATAGCCACTAGTGAAGGCATGTTAGGGGCTCTGCTAGGAACACTAGGATGGGCTTCCATCATGAGAGGAATTGGCCCTTTGCCTGATTCCAGGGAAGTCTAAGGCCAAACAAGCAAGATAACGAGGACACAGCTGCTGTGTCAAACTGAGGCTGAGTATAAGCTGCCCTAGGATTGAAAAAAGGGCAGTAGGTGTTTTTTGCAGATAAATCGTTCAGACCTATGAAATCGGGGAGCCTAGCCTAGTCTGTAGAACTCCTTTAGAGAAATTTCTACTGTGTCTATTGAAAGGCTTTCTCATGTCTAAGTAAAGAGCACTAAAGAGTATAAAGAGCACCAAGTTCACATTCTCCTCTCTTTACCGCAGAAAATCTGTGTATCACAAAAGGTTTCTATAAGTACAGCTGCACAGCACAGTTTCCAGGTAAAGATTAGGAGTTTACCTATGAGAAAAGCTATATGCTTTTTAAAATCCAGATTTTACTATATTAAAGTTGGACTGATCCATAGTTCCCTCTGCTTAGATGTCAGATTTAATGAAAACTCTGTACAACTTCTGGCAAATTAATTCGAAACACGTGTCTTGTCACAGGGAAAAAATGCAGCATTTTTCCCCCAAAAGCACCATTTTCAGAAGTAAGTGATTGAAAGCTGAGCTTTACATGCAAAAGAACCTTAGCCAAACAATTAATCTCTTCATCGTTTCAGTTCTTTTGATCATCCTGAATCATCACCTCCAAATGAGCACTATCTACAGGAGGCCTTTTGCTGGGCAGGGAGAAGACAACTGCCTGAAGAGTAAGCTCTCAGAATAGTTGCATGAAGATTATTCACACACCTTATCAAATACATACAGGGCTTTGTTTTGTTTGTTTGTATGTTTGTTTTAAGTTAGTAGCAGCATCTAGAAAAACTTAAGAAGACAACTTAAAAGGATTGAGAACGTAGCATACCTGGCTGTGTACATTTTGCACACAAAGCATTTTCTGGTACATAACCAGTGTTTCTTTATTAACAAGGGATACAGGTTCCTGTCCAGACAGTCATCATGATGAATGAGCCTTGAGGGAAATAAGTAATACATAAAATACAATAAAGACTCAGCCACATTGGAACTTATCTGACCATAAGCATGGACACTGAAGATAAGGCATGATTTAAATTCCTGTGTAAACTATGACTAGACTTCTGCTTAGCATTTCTTGACAGAGATGAAGACCTGGAGGTAGACTGCTAGTTGCACTGTGGATTTTGCGGTCAGGAGTAAACTCAGTTTGTCTAGTAACTCAAAAGACTTCGGAACTACTCTTTAGATGGTCTTCTCAAAGCTTTTATCTCCTACATAGACTAACAAGCAAAAACATTACCAGGTGAGTCTAGAGGCACATAATCCTGAGATTGTCTACTTGAAGGGCATCATCTATGCAGTTCTCTGGGTTGTACTCCTGTTGTCAGACATCATTTATTAACAATGCTTAGCTGTATCAGGCTTCTGTGAATGGACAATGATCTGTCACCCACTACAGGCAATCAGAGAAGTGTGCTCTCAACCTAACCTCACTAAGCAGAGCATACACAATAGCTCCACTGTTAAGTGGTTGCCAACTCACAGCCACTATCACCTTTACTTCCTTCTCTCCCTTAATTCCACTCCTCTGTTCTCTTTTCAGCTCCTGTCCCTTGGCACCAAGTTGAAACTAACAAGTCCAGCTGACTTCAGCCAGAGCCATTAACAGCATTCTGTTCCAGAGTAAGTATGTAAATATGACACACACTGGCCCTGCATATAAAGAGCTTTTCACTGTGGGTGCTATTCCTCCCATACCACAGTCATGCCATGCTAGTTAGAAAGCAGCTTTTTTATGTAGACAAAAATATTAAAAAAAAAAGCTAGGGAGATTACTCTTACTTTCTTCCTTGCTGAGGTAGTCACACGTATATGGGAATAAAATCTTAAATAAGCACAGCAGAAAGTAGCAGAATAATCTTAAAGTTAGTCTAACAAATATTCAGCACTTAATGTCTGAAGTTTGTCCACAGAAGGCTTGCTTTCAACTGCCTAAGGACTCCCACAGACCAGTAACTTACCTTATATCTGTGAAGATAATTATGTGCTCACAGTTCCCTTGGTGGCAGAAGAGGTATGGAAAGCCAATTTTGAGGGACAAATCATTAAATGTGTAGTCCTCCATTTTAACAGACTGGAAATTTCCATAGCCTCTGTCATGTGATTCTGACCACTCAATAATCGTTCTGAAAACAGAAAGGTCGTCAGTATAGCAATGCTATAAACTGCGAATGCACAGAAAATGAAGGCCTCTGGGGAGATGCAAAACTCTTCACTGGGACACAGTTAAAAATATGGAAATCAAAACAGCTCACAACTTCTTGTAATAAACTCAAATAATTTCACAGCAATACCACAACCTCAAGTGCTGTGCACTGTTCTTGCAGAATACCTGCGTTTAAATCCCCAGCAGGCAGTTTCCTGTTCATTAGAACTAGAGTTCTAGTCAGAGTGTATGCTCCTCATGGCACCCATTCAGGTTGGGCTGTCTGCAGCACAGCACCTCCCAAGCATTCCAACAATTCAAGTTACCAGCAAGTAATTTTTGCTCCTTTGGTCAATAACCTAAAGTACTGAAAAGCTTTATTTGGTTTTGATAAAGATAAAACACAAAGCTGACAACTGCACAGTTACTTTTCCAAAATTTAGTGCCGGAAGGGCACTGGCCACTGTTCCAATTATTGTGCGTAGCTTCTCAGCACACTCCTACATACAAGGCATTTCACTTCTACAATCTGCATATGTTATTACAAGCCTTTCCACCAAGATCATTGTTGCTGTCCTGGTTTGAGCTAAATAGAACTAATTTTCTATTTAGTGATATTACTTTTCAGCTCAGTCAAGATCTTAAGTGGCTGAACCTGCTAAAACTGGCAGCATGTTTTTCCCAGACAGTGCTGCTAGAAGATATGCTCAAGGTCAGTTGTCTCACTGTGGGTGCCGTGTCTGCGCCTACAGGGAGGAAGTGGACCCAAAACTGACCAACAAGATATTCTACCCCATATACATCATACCAGGTATAAAACTGAGGGATCACGAGGGTCTTGACCCTTCCATCTCGGACCCTTCCGTCCATCTCGATCCTGCAACGGCTGAGGCCTGAGCAGAACCCTGCTGGTTCATCTGCCTCTGATCCCGATTTGAGTGTCCTGCATCCTGCTCCCACCTGCTGCTGAGTTTGGTCTGGGACTTTTCCAGCACCCTGCTCTGCAGAGCCTCTGGTGATGTATTCGTCATTGGGGGAGGATTTTATATTGGTTTTGTGTATATGTATATATACACATATGTACATATTTGTATATATTTCATTATTTTCCTGTTTACATTATTATCCTGTAGTATTAGTATTATTGTTTTATTAAATATGTTAGTTTTATTTCCCAACCCATAAAGTCTCTCTCTGTTATTCTCTTTTCTCTTCCCTTCTGGGAAGGGGAGAGGGGTTAATAGCAAGCATCTGTCCAGGATTTAGTGGACAGCCCAGCCCTAAACCATGACAGTTGCTCACGGACAAAAAGGTAAGGAGCAAAAGAATTTCTCTGAAGTCACACACAGAGTCTGGCATAACAAGAACAGAGTTCAAACCCACAGCTCTTCCATACCATCCACTTTAACATCCTGATCTCAGTGTGTCAGCAAGCCCATATTTCTTTAAAATAAACTACTATGTACAGTTTAAATGCATATGACTTGTGCTCAACTAATATGAGCTATAGTTTCAAACAAGAGATACCTGAGACTCTTGCCAGTGTCATCTCAGGCATCTCTTCCCAACAGTCATACAATCCCCTTGTTGACTCTATCATGAAGGCATTTGGCATATTTTCAAGACTGAGCAGAACAACCAACTTCCACACAACGGAGCTGCTTGTCATTCTGACCCATCTTTTACTTCACAGGTAAGTCTTTTGCTGGTCATCACAACTAGTGAGGGCACTTGAAAAGCCAGTACAGACTGGCACCTGGTACTTTCCACAGCAATCCCATTCCAACAGCGCAAAACAGGCTTTGCAGGGAAAACAGTGCATACATCCCCTTTCCAGAAGAGATGTGAGTGGAAGGAATAAGTAGAGCAAGTAAAGTTAAACGTCTATGTAAAAATAATTCATCATGAAAAGTTAGTAAGAAAAGTCCATTCTACCTTCATACACTCAACATTCAGTCTTAGAAACATCAGAAATTATAAACAAAATGAAACAAATTTCCTGCCCCTTAAGGTTTTCCTTAGTCAATGTTTAAAGATACTGTACCTGCTCAGATCTCTGCACTCTGGATGTCTTCTATCATTATAAAAGATGCCTTCAAAGTAAAAGAAAGCAGATTTGTAGAGATCCTGTGTGTGTGTGTGTGTGTGTGAGAGAGAGAGAGAGAGAGAGAGAGAGAGAGAGAGAGAGAGAGAAGGATATTAAGTCTGCCCTAGTGTTACAAGAGATTAAACACCTTAAATAAGGATATGTAAAAAACCAAGCACTTTAGGTATCTAAATTATATTAAGAGACCTCATTCTACAGGTTTCTAAGAAAAGCTTTGCACAAGTTTTACAGGCTGATGTGACAACAAGGTTTATATTATTGCTGGCTATGAAGTTGCTCTGCTGATACTATTCTCAAGCTATTACGGGTTATTTTAGTGCTCTTATTACCCATCATAGCAGTTACAGATTTCTACAAACACACAAAACAAGAACAGAAGCATCACTGCACAAATAGCACAAATTAAGTAACTGCACAGCACTGACTTCAAAAAGACTAATTTTTTTTTTTTTTAAAATAAAGATGTAGTGGGTTGACCTCAGCTGCCTGCCAGACCCTCACAACCCAGTTGCTCTCTCACTCCTTCTCAGCAGGACAAGGGAAAGAAAATAAGACAGGCAAGCTTGTAGGTT
>NW_010198060.1:93241-93573 GCF_000695765.1 Mesitornis unicolor | reverse complement strand
TGGGCTACCCTGGTCAAATTAAAAAAAAAAAAGGGACAAACCAAGTTGGAGTTCACGGCTTTTCTTCCCATGGGATCCCGGAGGGAAAGCCACGGAACCGTATGTGAGCGGCGGAGTAGTATTTGTTCCCCTGCTGAGAAGAAGGGAAAAGGAGCCCTCCAAACCCGGGTTAGCTCTAGGGAGACATGAGTATTGCAACGGGAGAGCAGCGAGACCCTGGTATGGATCCAAACCCTCCCTTTCCGATGCGTATGGGGCTTTGGGTCCGGTCCTAGGGCTCGAGGGAGGTTTTGGGGCTTGGAAGCAAAGCCGAGCGTCTGGGGCTGGGGCTG